>NC_069499.1:747708019-748008019 GCF_027579735.1 Bombina bombina
ATGTGTAGATGATTCAAGTGTCTCTTCCAGAGACTCAAACCAAAATGCTGCTGCAGCCGTGACAGGCGCAATACATGCAAGAGGTTGCAATATAAAACCTTGTTGAACAAACATTTTCTTAAGGTAACCCTCTAATTTTTTATCCATTGGATCTGAAAAAGCACAGCTATCCTCCACCGGGATAGTGGTACGCTTAGCTAAAGTAGAAACTGCTCCCTCCACCTTAGGGACCGTTTGCCATAAGTCCCGTGTGGTGGCGTCTATTGGAAACATTTTTCTAAATATCGGAGGGGGTGAGAACGGCACACCGGGTCTATCCCACTCCTTAGTAACAATTTCAGTAAGTCTCTTAGGTATAGGAAAAACATCAGTACTCGCCGGTACCGCAAAATATCTATCCAACCTACACATTTTCTCTGGTATTGCAACTTTGTTACAATCATTCAGAGCCGCTAATACCTCCCCTAGTAATACACGGAGGTTTTCCAGCTTAAATTTAAAATTTGAAATATCTGAATCCAGTCTGTTTGGATCAGAACCGTCACCCACAGAATGAAGTTCTCCGTCCTCATGTTCTGCCACCTGTGACGCAGTGTCTGACATGGCCCTAATATTATCAGCGCACTCTGTTCTCACCCCAGAGTGATCACGCTTACCTCTCAGTTCTGGTAATTTAGCCAAAACTTCAGTCATAACAGTACTCGGCGCTACAATATCACGCACCTCCCGAGCGGGAGATGCAGGTACTGACACGTGAGGCGAGTTAGCTCGTTGTTTGGTGAAATATGTTCAATTTGTACAGATTGACTTTTATTTAAAGTAGCATCAATACAGTTAGTACATAAATTTCTATTGGGCTCCACTTTGGCATTAGCACATATAGCACATGTATCTTCCTCTGAATCAGACATGTTTAACACACTAGCAATTAACTAGCAACTTGGAAATGCTTTTCAAGTAATTTACAATAATATGAAAACGAACTGTGCCTATAAGAAGCACAGAAAAAATTATGACAGTTGAAATAAATAAATTATAGCATCAAATCTTTGTAAGAAATATACAATTTTAGCAAAGGATTGTTCCCATTAGCAAAGGATAACTAACCCTGACAGCAGAAAAAATACACAAATAAACGTCTTTTATCACAGTCAACTACAATCTTCACAGCTCTGCTGTGAATGATTACCTCCCTCAAAACAAGCTTTGAAGATCCCTGAGTTCTGTAGAGATGAACCGGATCATGCAGGAAGAAAATGAACCTCTGACTGAGTTTTTTGATGCGTAGTAAAAGCGCCAAAAATGGCCCCTCCCCCTCACACATAACAGTGAGAGAGATCAGTAAACTGTTTAAATTTAAACAAAACTATTGCCAAGTGGAAAAAACAGTGCCCAAAACATTTTTTCACCCAGTACCTCAGAGAAATAAACGATTTTACATGCCAGCAAAAAAACGTTAAAAACCTATTGCAAGTCCCTGCAAATTAGGTTAAGTCTATGCATACAGTATAAATCCAGTGAAGTACCATTCCCCAGAATACTGAAGTGTAAAATATACATACATGACAGCCTGATACCAGATACATCTACTGTATTTAAGGCTGAGTTTACATTATAACGGTATGGCAGGATCTTCTCATCAATTCCATGTCAGAAAATAATAAACTGCTACATACCTCTTTGCAGATTAATCTGCCCGCTGTCCCCTGATCTGAAGTTTACCTCTCCTCAGATGGCCGAGAAACAGCAATATGATCTTAACTACTCCGGCTAAAATCATAGAAAAAACTCAGGTAGATTCTTCTTCAAATTCTACCAGAGAATGAATAACACACTCCGGTGCTATTATAAAATAACAAACTTTTGATTGAAGGTAATAAACTAATTAAAATCACCACAGTCCTCTCACACATCCTATCTATTCGTTGGGTGCAAGAGAATGACTGGAGGTGACGTAGAGGGGAGGAGCTATATAGCAGCTCTGCTGGGTGAATCCTCTTGCACTTCCTGTAGGGGAGGAGATAATATCCCAGAAGTAATGATGACCCGTGGACTGACCACACTTAACAGGAGAAATCTATTCAATGTACAGTGAAACTTAGTTTACATATGTATTACTTGGAATGTTACTACACAGAAACCATTTTTATATTTTGTAATAGCACAGTATATGTTGTGTAAACATGCTTTAAATACACGCCCCCCCCTCCCAGTTGCCAAAATCACTGGTGACATGGGAGAATTTTTGCCATCCTTATTGTTTCCAAAGGAAGGCACATTGCCATTTTTTTATATTAAAAGGGATAATAAACCCACATTTTGTTTTCATAATTCAGATAGAGCATATCATTTTTAACAACTTTCTAATTTACTCCTATCAATTTTTCTTCATTCTCTTGCTATCTTTATTTAAAAAGCAGAAATGTAAAGCTTAGAAGCCGACCAATTTTAGGTTTAACAGCCTGGATAGCGCTTGCTTAATGGTGTAAATTAGAAAGTTGAGTAAATTAGAAAGTTGCTTAAAATTACATGCTCTATCTGAATCATGAAAGAAAAAAATTGGGTTTAGTATCCCTTTAAATATTGCTGGACACAAGGATTTCTCGTAAAAAACAATCCTTTTATCACTGGGCCCTGATGTGTGCTTAACATACTCACCTCTTCTTGAACACCAGAGGGTATACTTAGCTTATTGCCGTCAGTAATGGTAATTAAAATTGATGGCTCCAAAAAGAAAGGATTTCTTCCCTTTAAAACAATAAAGAAAAAAAATCTTAATTCAACTTGTAATAAAAGCAGTAAATTGCAATTAGAGCATACTTAGGTTCCAAACCCCTCTCATAAGTAACACCTAATACATTATTTTTAAAGCTTTAAAATAAAGACTTTAAATGCTAAACAGCATTATAAACAGTATCAAATAATCACACAACACAGAATATATAATTAAACTAAGATAAATGAACAAAAACATTTAATAAAATGTATTATAAACCTTATGAAATAATCACACAACACAGACTTTACTTTTATTTTTCTGCAAACAGTTCTTACTATGCATTCCAATCTGGACTGATTTATAGACAGGAAGATCTTGTTCCTATGAAAGCTGCTCGATAGCTCATGTCTAGCTAGACTAATTAATTCCAGCCTTTGTGTGTGCTTGGCTTTGCATATCTTTGCTGCAACACAAGCGGACAGCTCCACCTACTGGCTATTTTAATCAATGCAATGCTTCTCAATGTTTTTTAATAGCAGTCACATGACTGAAAAAAAAGGTTGTTATTCTGAAAGAGAGGGGTAGAGAGAGAGAGAGCAAAAGAGAGGAAGAGAGCACACGAGAGAGGGAGTGAGAGCAAAAGAGAGAGGGAGAGAGAGCAAAAGAGAGAGAGAGAGAGAGAGAGAGAGGGAGAGGGAGAGAGAGCAAAAGAGAGAGAGAGAGAGAGAGAGAGAGCAAAAGAGAGAGGGAGAGAGAGAGCAAAAGAGAGGGAGAGAGAGAGCAAAAGAGGGGGGAAAGAGAACAAAAGAGGGGGAGAGAGGGGGAGAGAGAGCAGAAGAGAGGGGGGAGAGAGAGCAGAAGAGAGGGGGGAGAGAGAGCAGAAGAGAGGGGGGAGCGAGAGCAAGAGAGGGGGGAGAGACAGTAAAAACAGAATTTATGCTTACCTGATAAATTACTTTCTCCAACGGTGTGTCCGGTCCACGGCGTCATCCATTACTTGTGGGAAATATTCTCCCCCACAGGGAAAGGCAAGGAGAGCACACAGCAAGAGCTGTCCATATAGCTCCCCCTCTGGCTCCGCCCCCCCAGTCATTCGACCGACGGTTAGGAGAAAAAGGAGAAACTATAGGGTGCCGTGGTGACTGTAGTGTATAAAGAAAAAAATTTTTAACCTGATTAGGAAACCAGGGCGGGCCGTGGACCGGACACACCGTTGGAGAAAGTAATTTATCAGGTAAGCATAAATTCTGTTTTCTCCAACATTGGTGTGTCCGGTCCACGGCGTCATCCATTACTTGTGGGAACCAATACCAAAGCTTTAGGACACGGATGAAGGGAGGGAGCAAATCAGGTTACCTAAATGGAAGGCTTGCAAAACCTTTCTTCCAAAAATAGCCTCCGAAGAAGCATAAGTATCAAATTTGTAGAATTTGGCAAAAGTGTGCAGAGAGGACCAAGTCGCTGGCTTACATATCTGATCAACAGAATCCTCGTTCTTGTAGGCCCAAGTGGAAGCCACAGCCCTAGTAGAGTGAGCTGTGAATCGGTCAGGAGGTTGCCGTCCGGCAGTCTCATAAGCCAATCGGATAATGCTTTTTAGCCAGAAGAGAGAGAGGTAGCAGTAGCTTTTTGACCTCTCCACTTACCAGAGTAAATGACAAACAAAGATGAGGTTTGTCTAAAATCTTTTGTTGCTTCTAAGTAGAACTTTAAAGCACGAACAACATCTAAATTGTGTAACAAACGTTCCTTCTTTGAAACTGGATTCGGACACAGAGAAGGAACAACTATTTCCTGGTTAATATTCTTGTTGGAAACAACTTTTGGAAGAAAACCAGGCTTAGTACGCAAAACAACCTTATCTGAATGGAAAACCAGATAGGGTGGATTACATTGCAAAGCAGATAATTCAGAAACTCTTCTAGCAGAAGAAATAGCAACCAAAAATAGAACTTTCCAAGATAATAACTTAATATCTATGGAATGTAAAGGTTCAAACGGAACCCCTTGAAGAACTGAAAGAACTAAATTTAGACTGCAAGACAACCCTTTATCCAAAACTTCTTGGAGAAAGGAGAGAATCTTTGGAATTTTAATCTTACTCCAGGAGAATCCCTTGGATTCACACCAGCAGATATATTTTTTCCATATTTTATGGTAAATCTTTCTAGTCACAGGTTTTCTGGCTTGGACCAGAGTATCTATCACAGAATTCGAAAACCCACGCTTGGATAAAATTAAGCGTTCAATTTCCAAGCAGTCAGCTGCAGAGAAACTAGATTTGGATGTTCGAATGGACCTTGTACTAGAAGATCCTGTCTCAAAGGTAGCTTCCATGGTGGAGCCGATGACATATTCACCAGGTCTGCATACCAAGTCCTGCGTGGCCACGCAGGAGCTATCAGAATCACAGAGGCCTTCTCCTGTTTGATCCTGGCTATGAGCCTGGGAAGGAGAGGAAACGGTGGAAACACATACGCTAGGTTGAACGACCAAGGCGCCACTAATGCATCCACTAGAGTCGCCTTGGGATCCCTGGATCTGGACCCGTAGCAAGGAATCTTGAAGTTCTGACGGGACGCCATTAGATCCATGTCTGGAATGCCCCATAATTGGGTTAACTGAGCAAAGACCTACGGGTGGAGTTCCCACTCCCCCGGATGGAAAGTCTGACGACTCAAATAGTCCGCCTCCCAGTTGTCTACTCCTGGGATGTGAATAGCAGATAGATGGCAGGAGTGATTCTCTGCCCATTGGATAATCTTGGTTACTTCCTTCATCGCTAGGGAACTCTTTGTTCCCCCCTGATGATTGATGTACGCAACAGTCGTTATGTTTTCAGAGCGGCAAGGAGAATGACTGGGGGGGCGGAGCCAGAGGGGGAGCTATATGGACAGCTCTTGCTGTGTGCTCTCCTTGCCTTTCCCTGTGGGGGAGAATATTTCCCACAAGTAATGGATGACGCCGTGGACCGGACACACCAATGTTGGAGAAAGAGAGAGAGGAGGGAGAGAGAGCAGAAGAGAGGGGGGAAGAGAAAGCAAAAGAGAGGGAGCAGAGAGAGCAAAAGTGAGGGGGGATAGAGAGAGAGCAAGGGGTGGAACCGCTGTACTGCAAAAAATGGCCCGTGTACACGGGCTTTAGGACTAGTGTGTGTGTGTGTGTATATATATATATATATATATATATATATATATATATATATATAGAGAGAGAGACAAGGTAAAGTCCAGCACCAACTCTCCTTATGTTTATGGGTGCAAGCAGTCTCTGTCTCACCTCAGACAGATAATAATATCAAGCGTAGAAATGGCTGCAGCACTCCAATTTCTTTTAAAAATATTTTATTACAAGCAGTGAAAGACATGCGACGTTTCGGGCTTCTGCCCTTCCTCAAGCCAGGTGATTAGTGCATAATTCAAGCCCACCTTTTATAGGCAGTACATGTGACAAACAACAGGTGTATTTAATCCAATTACTAAGGTTTGGTATCTTAAAGGAACAGTATCTTAAAGGACCAGTAAACACAGCAGATTTGTATAATCAACAAATGCAAGATAACAAGACAATACAATAGCATTTACTCTGAATTTCAAATGAGTAGTAGATTTTATTCTAACAAGTTTCAAAGTTATGTATATTTCCACTCCCCCTGTACCATGTGATAGCAATCAGCCAATCACAAATGCATATACGTATAGTCTGTGAATTCTTGCACATGCTCAGTAGGAGTTGGTGACTCAAAAAGTGTAAATATAACAGACTGTGCACATTTTTTTTAATGGAAGTAAATTGGAAATTTGTTTAAAATTACATGCTGTATCTAAATCATGACAATTTAATAAAACCTGAGTGTCCCTTTAATATCACAGTCATCGTTTATTCATTCATATTTTTCGTTTTTTTTAAAAACATATCTGAAATTTATGTGATATTATAATGATCATTGTAACCAAACATTTTGTGAATATGTGAAATAACAACTTCAACTATTACTCGTAAATTACGTGCAAATATCTGTTAGTGCATTTTATAAAAATTACATTAATCTTTAATAACATTTAGAGAACACTTTCTTTCATAAAATAAAAAAACTAACAAATATGATCTAATCTTGCAAGATATGTTACTTAACCGATGGATCTAAACAGGAGCAAGGCACTTAAAACTAAAGTGCCTTGCTTGTCACATGTACTGCCTATAAAAGGTGGGCTTGAATTATACACTAATCACCTGGCTTGAGAAAGGGCAGAAGCCCGAAACGTCGCCTGTCTTTCATTGCTTGTAATAAAATATTTTTAAAAGAAATTGGAGTGCTGCAGCCATTTCTACGCTTGATATATATATATATATATATATATATATATACATATACACACATACATACATATACACAGTATCTCACAAAAGTGAGTACACCCCTCACATTTTTGTAAATATTTTACTATATCTTTTCATGTGACAACACTGAAGAAATGACACTTTGCTACAATGTAAAGTAGTGAGTGTACAGCCTGTATAACAGTGTAAATTTGTTGTCCCCTCAAAATAACTCAACACACAGCCATTAATGTGTAAACCGTTGGCAACAAAAGTGAGTACACCCTAAGACTAAGGGTCAGTGTGATCCGAAACGTTGCTATCCTTCTGTGATGACACCATAATAAAGATTTTTCACTTTTGAAGATACAGTGCTGACGCCACTTTTTGTTTTTCTTGGGATACATATGTGAGGAGTTACAGGACCCTCAGGCGTACATGCACTTCTGATACTTATAATCAACTGCTACATTATATACTAGTGCAGGACCTATTGCTATATATATATATATATACATACACAGTATCTCACAAAAGTGAGTACACCCCTCACATTTTTGTAAATAATTTTATTATATATTTTCATGTGACAAAACTGAAGAAATGACACTTTGCTACAATGTAAAGTAGTGAGTGTACATCCTGTATAACAGTGTACATTTGCTGTCCCCTCAAAATAACTCAACACACAGCCATTAATGTCTAAGCCGTTGGCAACAAAAGTGAGTACAACCGTAAGTGGAAATGTCCAAATTGGGCCCAATTAGCCATTTTCCCTTCCCGGTGTCATGTGACTCCTTAGTGCAAGGTCTCAAAAGTGAATGGGGAGTAGGTGTGTTAAATTTGGTGTTATCGCTCTCACACTCTCTCGTACTGGTCACTGGAAGTTCAACATGGCATCTCATGGCAAAAAACTCTGAGGATCTTTAAAAATTAATTTTTGCTCTACATAAAGATGGCCTAGGCTATAAGAAGATTGCCAAGACCCTGAAACTGAGCTGCAGCACAGTGGGCAAGACCATACAGCAGTTTCACAGGACAGGTTCCACTCAGAACAGGCCTCGCCATGGTCGACCAAAGAAGTGTAGTGCAAGTGCTCAGCATCATATCCAGAGGTTGTCTTTGGGAAATAGACCTATGAGTGCAGCTAGCATTGCTGCAGAGGTTGAAGGGGTGGGGGTCAGCCTGTCAGTGCTCAGACAATACGCCGCACAATGCATCAAATCTGCATGGATGTTGTCCCAGAAGGAAGCCTCTTTTAAAGATAATGCACAAGAAAGCCTGCAAACCATTTGCGAAAGACAAGCAGACTAAGGACATGGATTACTGGAACCATGTCGTGTGGTCCGATGAGACCAAGATAAACTTATTTGGTTCAGATGGTGTCAAGCGTGTGTGGCGGCAATCAGGTGAGGAGTACAAAGACAAGTGTGACTTGCCTACAGTCAAGCATGGTGGTGGGAGTGTCATGGTCTGGGTCTGCATGAGTGCTGCCGGCACTGGGGAGCTACAGTTCATTGAGGGAACCAACATGTACTGTGACATATTGAAGCAGAGCATGATCCCCTCCCTTTGGAGACTGGACCACAGAGCAGTATTCCAACATGATAACGACCCCAAATATACCTCCAAGAAGACTACTGCCTTGCTATAGAAGCTGAGGGTAAAGGTTATGGACTGGCCAAGCATGTCTCCAGACATAAACCCTATTGAGCATCTGTGGGGCATCCTCAAAACGGAAGGTGGATGGAGCGCAAGGTCTCTAACATCCACCAGCTCCGTAATGTTGTCATGGAGGAGTGGGAGAAGACTCCAGTGGCAACCTGTGATGCTCTGGTGAACTCCATGCCCAAGACGGTTAAGAGAGTGCTGGAAAATAGTGGTGGCCACACACTATTTCCACTTAGGGGTGTACTCACTTTTGTTGCCAACGGTTTAGACATTAATGGCTGTGTGTTGAGTTATTTTGAGAGGACAGCAAATTTACACTGTTATACAGGCTGTACACTCACTACTTTACATTGTAGCAAAGTGTCATTTCTTTCATGTTGTCAATGTATATATATATATATATATATATATATATATATATATATATATATATTAGGGCTGGGCGATATGGGCAAAAAAAAAAAAAATTGCGATTTAAAAAAACACAAAAAAAACAACAACAAAAAACATTGCGATTTAATTATATTTTTGTTCTTCTTTTTTAAACATTTTAATTTGACTGAAAATGAGTCCTGCTCCTGTCCAGGAATCCATTACAGGCATATAGCAGTAGGGGTGGGGGGCTGCTCCTTTCAGAAATGCTGTGCCTTGCTGATATAAAATACATTGTAGATGCAGTTAAGTTAACCCAGCAGTTAATAGCAGAGGAGACTGCAGTTTTAGCCTTTTTGGGAGCCGTGGGGTTAACTGCATCTGCTATGTATTTAAGCCATTTCTCAGAGAGCAGGAGATTCTGTGGGAGGTTCCATAATGTTTACATACCCTAAGTTTCAGACTGCAGACGTCCCTAGGGGGAAATATAAGTAAGTGGCTTTCTCTCCTATTCATTCCTGCATGGGCTCTGCTTTTAGCTTTCTAGATTGATCGGCTGCTTCTCAAAACAGAAAGTGAAAGTAAAAGAGCCATTTTACAAATGTGTGCTAAAAGCAACCACTAGATGGAGCTGGTTTGCAAGAAATCACAAATAAATGAATGCATTACAGCCACTTCTAAAGGAATTTTTTATGTAGGAAGAAATCACGACTCCTCGCGGTTTTAAAATTGCGGCGACTAATCGCGGTTTTAAATTGCATATGCGATTAATCGTGCAGCCCTAAATATATATATATATATATATATATATATATATATATATATATATATATATATATATATATACATACATACAGCAAAACAGAATGAAGCACTCACTGGACTTTAGACATCTGTGCAAAGTGTTTATTCGTGACATTTCGGGACCTCAAACGTCCCTTTATATTATATATATATATATATATATATATATATATATATATATATATATATGTGTGTTGTTGTATTCTGCCTGGAATCAACTTCACCCAGCAGTGATTCTAACCTTCTCCCAGCTGATAAGTGGCAAAAACAACGAAACAGTCTGTCCTGGGATGGTTATGAATCACTGCACGAAGCCTAGCTAAGTTTATAAGCTGTGTGAACAGCGATACTTTGGCGTAAAGGGAACCTGCTGAAAAGCAGACTGAAGTAAAAAGGTGTTTCATTGTGTAGTTAATTTGCATATCTTACCCAGAATCATTTGCTGCCTTGGAAACAATGTAATTCAGAGGTTTTCTGTGGGAAAACAAGCCTCTGGGCCTATATAGATTTGTTAATGAACTACACAATGAGTTATTTTTTCTCTCTCTCTCTTATATATATATACACACATATATATATATTTCTTTCATGTAATTAGCAAGAGTCCATGAGCTAGTGACGTATGGGATATACATTCCTACCAGGAGGGGCAAAGTTTCCCAAACCTTAAAATGCCTATAAATACACCCCTCACTACACCCACAATTCAGTTTTACAAACTTTGCCTCCTGTGGAGGTGGTGAAGTAAGTTTGTGCTAGATTCTACGTTGATATGCGCTTCACAGCAGGCTGGAGCCCGGCTTTCCTCTCAGAGTGCAGTGAATGTCAGAGGGATGTGAAGAGAATATTGCCTATTTGAATTCAATGGTCTCCTTCTACGGGATCTATTTCATAGGTTCTCTGTTATCGGTCGTAGAGATTCATCTCTTACCTCCCTTTTCAGATCGACGATATACTCTTATATACCATTACCTCTACTGATTCTCGTTTCAGTACTGGTTTGGCTATCTGCTATATGTAGATGAGTGTCCTGGTGTAAGTAAGTCTTATTTTTTGTGACACTCTAAGCTATGGTTGGGCACTTTATACGTAAAGTTCTAAATATATGTCTTTAAACTTATATTTGCCATGATTCAGGATAATCAGTATTCCTTCTTTCAGACTGTCAGTTTCATTATTTGGGAAAATGCATATGAATAAAATATTTTTTCTTACCTTAAAGAAATTTTCTAATTGACTTTTTTCCTTGCGAGCTGTTAGGCTCGCGGGGGGGGCAGAAAATGCTTCAATTTATTGCGTCATTCTTGGCGCGAACTTTTTTGGCGCAAAATTTTGTCATTTCCGGCGCCATAGTTGACGCCGGAAGTTTACACGTGGTTGTGTCATTTTTGACGCCTGTGTGTTACAGACGTTTTTTTGCGCCAAAAAGTGTGGAAGTCATACTTGGCGCCAAAAAATGTGGGCGTCATACTTGGCGCCAAAAAATGTGGGTGTCATACTTGGCGCCAAAAAATGTGGGCGTCATACTTGGTGCCACTTTTTTCACATTATTTAAGTCTCACTTTTTTGTTGCTTCTGGTTGCTAGAGGCTTGTTTGTTTTGCATTTTTTCCCATTCCTGAAACTGTCATTTAAGGAATTTGATAATTTTACTTTATATGTTGTTTTTTTCTATTACATATTGCAAGATTTTCCATAAATTATTCCTGGATCAGAACATACTGAGGGATTCCTGTTGACTAAGAAGTCCTACCAAAGCTAAGTTCATTTATTTTAAATGTTATGAATCTTTATCTTTAGCTATGGTTTGTAATAAGTTATCATGATAAACTTTTACATGCAGAATCCATTAGTATTTATGCTTTATGTATTGCTTTTCTTTTTACATCTTATGTACAAGATATACTTAGAAAATTTATAAGAATATTTTTCTGATTCTAGGTTAAGGCTTTGTCTGACTTTGCGCCTTCTATTAAAAAATGTTTAGGTCTTTTTCAAACTTCTTTTTGATGAAGTTTCAAATGACCAACAACATACTGAATTATCATTCTCTGATGATGTTTTTTCTCTTTCAGAACTTTTCTTCATCAGATATTGACACTAACAAATCTACTTTTTTATTTTTTATTAGAGTTCATTTGTTTTTTGTTGAAAAGGTGTTGATTATTTTGGATATTGAGGTAACTAGTTCTTTTTCAAAACTAGCTAACATTTTATTTCTGCTTATTTTATCTTCTGTGTCTTCAGAGGTTTTTTTCCATTCCTTCATACTAGGGAATGAAATAGGCTGACAATTTTTTTTCAAAGGTTTTAAATTATATTCTTTGCCGGCAGTTAAATTCAATTTTGAGGGTTCTCCAATTTAATGGGGCTATCTCTACTCCTGCTAAATTATGCTATTGTTTCTATAGCAAAATAGTATTTATTTTCTTTTTAAATGGTTGTATCCTATTTAAGGAAAAAAAAATATTTTCAGGTACTTTTCTTGGACCTGTAATTTATTTGGATGATGTTGCTTTTGCTCCATTTTTTCTGTTTACTTCAAAAATCAAGTATCAGATTATGTATTATTTAGCATTGTTAAGGGACAAAGTCTACTGCTCATTTGAGGTTCAGACTGGGTGCTGTTGCATTTGTCTTGCATTTTTGTTTATGCAAGTCCGGTGTGTTCTGGTCCCTTAACTGGATTAACATGCTAATAATTTTATTTGTTTCTTCATTTTTATTGAATATTTTCACAAATGAGGTTTAATCTATGTCTTTAGCTGTTTTTAGCTAGAAGAAATTTTGTGATTTCTAAAAAAACATAATTTATGCTTACCTGATAAATTTATTTCTCTTGTAGTGTATCCAGTCCACGGATCATCCATTACTTATGGAATATATTCTTCTTCCCAACAGGAAGTTGCAAGAGTCCACCCACAGCAAAGCTGCTATATAGCTCCTCCCCTAACTGCCATACTCAGTCATTCGACCGAAAACATGCAGAGAAAGGAAAAACCATAGGGTGCAGTGGTGACTGTAGTTCAAATGAAAAAATTACCTGCCTTAAAGTGACAGGGCGGGCCGTGGACTGGATACACTACAAGAGAAATAAATTTATCAGGTAAGCATAAATTATGTTTTCTCTTGTTAAGTGTATCCAGTCCACGGATCATCCATTACTTATGGAATACCAATACCAAAGCTAAAGTACACGGATGATGGGAGGGACAAGGCAGGTACTTAAAAGGAAGTTACCACTGCCTGTAAGAAACCCTTTCTCCCAAAAATAGCCTCCGAAGAAGCAAGGTATCAAATTTGTTAAATTTGAAAAAGTATGAAGCACAGACCAAGACTCCGTCTTGTAAATCTGTTCAACAGAAGCCACATTTAAAAAAGGCCCAAGTGAAAACCACAGCTCTAGTAGAATGAGCTGTAATCCCTTCAGGAGGCTGCTGTCCAGCAGTCTCATAAGCTAAATGAATTATGCTTTTTAACCAAAAAGACAGAGAGGCTGCCGAAGTCTTTTGACCTCTCCTCTGTCCAGAATAGACAACAAACAAGGTGAACGTTTGATGAAAACTGTAGTAGCTTGTAAGTAAAACTTTAAAGCACAAACCACGTCCAATATTGTGTAATAGACGTTCCTTCTTTGAGGAAGGATTAGGATACAAGCATGGAACAACTATCTCTTGAGTGATGTTCTTGTTAGATACCACCTTAGGAAAAAAACCCAGGTTGGTACGCAGGACTACCTTATACGTACGAAGGACCAGATAAGGAGAATCACATTGTAACACAGATAACTTGGAGACTCTACGAGTCGAGGAAATAGCTACCCAAAAGGAACTTTCCAAGATAAAGATTGATATCTATGGAACAAAAAAAGGTTCAAACGGAACTTCTTGAAGAACCTTAAGAACCAGGTTTAAGCTCCATGGTGGAGCAACAGTTTTAAACACAGGCTTGGATCTAACCAAAGCCTGACAAAATGCCTGAACGTCTAGAATACCTGCCAGACGCTTGTGCAAAAAAATAGACAGAGTAAAAATCTGTCCCTTTTAAGGAATTAGCTGACAACCCTTTTCTCCAAAACATCTTGGAGAAAAGATAATATCCTGGGAATCCAGACTTTACTCCATGAGTAACCCTTGGATTCATAACAATCAGATATTTACACCATATCTATGTTCAATTTTCCTAGAGACAGGCTTTCATGTCTGTATTAAGGTATCAATGACTGACTCGGAGAAGCCATGCTTTGATAACATCAAGCGTTCAGTCTCCAGGCAGTCCATCTCAGATTGATTCTATTTAGATGGTTGAAAGGACCCTGAGGTAGAGGGACCTGTCTCTGAAGCAGAGACTGTGATGGAAAGGATGACATGTCCACCAGATCTGCATACCAGGTCCTGCGTGGCTACGCAGGCGCTGACAAAAACACCAAAGCCCTCTCCTGCTTGGTCTTGACCTCCGGAGGAAATCCCACTCCCCCGGAAGAAAAGTCTGACGACTTAGAAAAACCACCTCCCAGTTCTCAACACCTGGGATATGGATAGCTGATAGACAAGAGTGAGTCTCTGTCCAGTGAATTATTGTAAGACTTCTAACATCGCTAGGGGACTTCTGTTCCCCCTTGATGGCTGATGTAAACCACAGTCGTGTATATTGTCCGACTGAATATGATGTACCTCAGAGTTGCTAACTGAGGCCAAGTCTGAAGAGCATGGAATATCACTCCCAGTTCCAGAATATTTATTAGAAGGAGGGTCTCCTCCTAAGTCCACTATCCCTGAGCCTTCAGGGAGTTCCAGACTGCATCCCAACCTAAAAGGCTGGCATCTATTGTAACAATTGTCCCATCTGACCTGCGGAAGGTCATACCCTTGGACAGATGGACCCGACATAGTCACCAGAGAATCTCTGGTCTCTTGGTCCAGGTTTAACAGGGGGACAAACCTGTGTAATCCCCGTTCCTCTGACTGAGCATGCATAGTTGCAGCGGTCTGAAATGTAGACGTGCAAACGGTACTATGTCCCTTGCCGCTACCATTAAGCCGATTTCATTCATGTACTGAGCCACCAAAGGGCGCGGATGGAATGAAAAACACGGCAGAAATTTAGAAACTTTGACAACCTGGACTCCGTCAGGTAAATTTTCATTTCTACAGAATCTATCAGAGTCCCTAAGAGGGAAAACCTTGAGATTGGGGATAGAGAACTCTTTCCTTGTTCACTTTCCACCCATGTGATCTCAGAAATGCCAGTACTACGTCCGTATGAGACTTGGCAATTTGGATGTTTGACTCCTGTATCAGGATGTCGTCTAAATAAGGGGCCACTTCTATGCCCCGCGGCCTAAGGACCGCCAAAGTGACCCCAGAACCTCCATAAAGATTCTTGGGGCTGTAGATATCCCAACGGAAAGAGCTACAAACTGGTAATGCCTGTCTAGAAAGGCAAACCTGAAAAACGATGGTGATCTTTATGCATCACAATGTGAGGATAAACATCCTTCAAATCCATTGTAGTCCTCTATTGACTCTCCTGGATCATAGTTAAGATGGTACGAATAGTTTCCATCTTAAAAGACGGAATTCTGAGGAATTTGTTTAAGATCTTTAGATCCAAAATAGGTCTGAAAGTTCCCTCTCCTTGGGAACCACAAACAGATTTGAGTAAAAACTCTGTCCCTGTTCTCTCTTGGAACTGGATGGATCTCGTACACAATGTAAGAATGCCTCCTTCTTTATCTGGTTTGCAGATAATTGGAAAGGCGAAATCTCCCCTTTTTTGGGGGGGGAATCTTTGAAATCCAGAAGATATCTCTGGGATATAAATTCTGCCCCCTATAGGATCCGTTACCGGATAGGGGTCCGTTCCTTCATGCTGCCTTAGAGGCAGCAGCAGGCTCCTTGGCCTGCTTATCTTTGTTCCAGGTCCGATTGTCTCCAGACCGCCTTGGACTGAGCAAAAATCCTTAGAGGAAGTGGATGCCACACCTGCCCTGAAGTTTTAAAAGGCACGAAAATTAGACCTTTCTTGGCCCTTGATTTGGACCTATCCTGAGGAAGGGCATGACCTTTTCCTCCAGTGATATAAGCAATAATCTCCTTCAAACCAGGCCCGAATAGGGTCTGCCCCTTGAAGGGAAGTTAAGTAGCTTATTTATTAAAGTCACGACAGCTGACCATGATATAAGCCATAGCGCTCTGCGCGCCAGTATAGTAAAACAGAATTCTTAGCCGTTAGTCTAGTCAAATGAACAAAGGCATCAGAAAACAAAGGAATTGGCTAGCATAAGCTTGTCAAATATATTCATCCAATGGAGTCGCTAACTGTAAAGCCTCATCAAGAGACTCAACCCAGAACGCCGCAGCAGCAGTGACAGAAGCAATGTTTGCAAGGGGCTGCAGGATAAAACCCTGTTGAATAAACATTTTTTATCCATTGGATCTAAAAAGCACAACTGTCCTCGCCAGAGGTAGTGGTACGCCTAGCTAGAGTAGAAACTCTTCTCTCCACCTTAGGAACCGTCTGCCAGAAGTCCCGTGTGGTCGTAACTATTAGAAAACATTCTTCTAAAAAATAGGAGGGGAAGAGAACGGCACACCTGGTCTTTCCCATTCCTTATTAAAAAACATTTAATAAACCTCTTTAGGTATTGGAAAAACATCAGTACACACCGGCACTGCATATTATTTATCCAGTCTACACAATTTCTCTGGCCCTGCGATTGTACACATTCATTCAGGGCAGCCAAAGCCTCCCTGAGCAACAAGTGGAGGTTCTCAAGCATAAATTTTAAATGTAGAAATATCAGAATCAGGTTAAATCATCTTCCCTGAGTCAAAAAAAAAAATCACCCACAGACTAAACATATTGTGAGGTAGTATCATACATGGTTCTTAAAGCGTCTGTATGCTCTGTATCTACCCCCAGAGCTATCTGCTTTCTTTTAATTTCAGGTAGTCTGACTAATACTGCTGCCAGAGTATTATTCACCACCTTTGCCATGTCTTGTAAAATAAACGCTATGGACGCCCTTGATGTACTTGGCGCCATTTGAGCGTGAGTCCCTGAAGCGGGAGTCGAAGGGTCTGACACGTGGGGAGAGTTAGTCGGCATAACTTTCCCCTCGACAGAATCCCCTGGTAAAATAAACGCTATGGGTGCCCTTGATGTACTTGGCGCCATTTGAGCGTGAGTCCCTAAAGCGGGAGTCAAAAGGTCTGACACGTGGGGAGAGTTAGTCGGCATAACTACCCCCACAACAGAATCCTCTGGTGATAATGTTTTTAAAGACAACAAATGATCTTTATTGTTTAACATGAAATCAGTACATCTGGTACACATTCTAAGATGGGGTTCCACCATGGCTTTAAAACATAATGAACACAGAGCTTCCTCTATGTCAGACATGTTAGAACAGACTAATAATGAGACTAGTAAGCTTGGAAAACACTTTAAATCAAGTTAACAAGCAAATATATAAAACGTTACTGTGCCTTTAAGAGAAACAAATTTTGTCAAAATTTGAAAAACAGTGAAAAAAGGCAGTAAAACAAATGAAATTTTTACAGTACATGTAATAAGGTAACAGAGCATTGCACCCACTTGCAAATGGATGATTAACCCCTTAATGCAAAAAAACAGATCAAAAAAACGACATAGACGTTTTTAAAAACAGACACAACAAACTGCCACAGCAGAGCTGTGGATTACCTTCCCTATAAACGATTTTGGAAGTCTTTTTAGCCCTTTAGAAATGTCCTGTATTATTCATGGAACTGCTGAGGGAATCTGGATGATTCATTTTGTAATTTTAACTGCGCAAAAAAGCGCTAAATTAGGCCCTTCCCACTCATATTACAACAGTGGGAAGCTTCAGTTAACTGTTTCTATGCAAAATTTAAGCCAGCCATGTGGAAAAAACTTAGGCCCCAATAAGTTTTATCACCAAACATATGTTAAAAAACGATTAAACATGCCAGCAAACGTTTTAAAACACATTTTTACAAGAGTATGTATCTCTATTAATAAGCCTGATACCAGTCGCTTTTACTGCATTTAAGGCTATACCAACATTACAGTGTTATCACCAATGTACGTTAAAAAACGATTAAACATGCCAGCAAACGTTTTAAAACACATTTTTATAAGAGTATGCATCTCTATTAATAAGCCTGATACCAGTCGCTATCGCTGCATTTAAGGCTTTACTTACATTACTTCGGTATCAGCAGTATTTTCTTAGTCAATTCCATTCCTAGAAAAATATTTTACTGCACATACCTAATCTGCAGGAAAACCTGCATGCCATTCCCCCTCTGAAGTACCTCACTCCTCAGAATGTGTGAGAACAGCAAATGGATCTTAGTTACGTCTGCTAAGATCATAGAAAAACGCAGGCAGATTCTTCTTCCAAATACTGCCTGAGATAAACAGCACACTCCGGTGCCATTTAAAAATAACAAACTTTTGATTGAAGAATAAACTAAGTATAAAAAACCACAGACTCTCACGACCTCCTATCTATGTTGAGGCTTGCAAGAGAATGACTGAGTATGGCAGTTAGGGGAGGAGCTATATAGCAGCTTTGCTGTGGGTGGACTCTTGCAACTTCCTGTTGGGAAGGCGAATATATTCCATAAGTAATGGATGATCCGTGGGCTGGATACACTTAACAAGAGAAATCCTTATTTCTTTTTTTCCAAGATAATCAATTATTTGATTCATATTGGATTCAATTCTTAACTGTTACTCTGGGCTTCAAGATTAAGTTCTTAGACTAAAACTTTAAGCTTATTTTAGTTTGGTTGTTCTTACTAAAGAACAAAATTCTTAATTCTTACCCAAGTAACATGTTTTTATTTAGAAGTTTTTTTGGTTCAATTCGGTCCAAAATTCTTAGATTTTGGGTACAAAATAAAATTTGAAGTAAAACCGTCTGTGAGAAGTCTTTTTCTCTCTATTATATTCCAGCTATTCCAGTAAGGCTAACACTTTCCTTAATGTGTTTCAGTCCCATATATTTTGGGTAATGTTGAAGTGCGGTTGATCACCAGTTGAGGATCAAGCGCTGCTCAGATCTGGAATCTTCTGGTGTATTTATTCCAGTTCCATTTTTAGGATCTGGATTTTGGGGTTTTATTCAAACTATTCATTGTTCCAAAGATAGAAAATCTTTTTATTATATAAATGTACCATCTTTTAGATTGGTATTTTTATGGTCTATTCTGACTTTTTTTGGTCAGTGATAGCATTATTTGTTTTCATTAGATACAATAGATGCATATCTTAATTTCTGTTTTCATTCAGATTATTTTATTTTCTGAGACTACGGAATCTCATATGATTCAATTTTGTTTTTTCAAGACATGGTTAGAGGATCTTTTTATCAAAAGCTCTTGATTCCTCACACAAGGGTCACCTTTTTTAGGTTTCCAGATAGATTGTGTCACTGTCTTTGTCTCTAACAGATAAGTGATTTTTTTCTTATTGGGTTCCGTCTGTCGGTACCTTCAGTCTCTATTATTTCCTTCAGTTGCTATATATGCATGGAAATTTAGGTCTTATGGCTGCAGCATTGGATTCATTTCCCTTTGCTCATTTTCATAGAAAACCTTTCCAGTTTTTTATGCTGCATAATGGTGCAGGGATTCTAGGATTTCACTTTTTAAACCTTCGAATTCTATGTTTACCTATCTTTGATTCGGTGGTTAAGATCACCGTCATTTAGTTCTACAGGTCTCTTCGATTCTTTCAACCTGGACCATGATCTCTATAGATGCGAGTCTTTTAGGTTGGGAGGCTGTTTGAGGTTCTCTGTCAGCACAAGGGGTTTGGAAATCTCAGGAGGCGAGATTACCATTTGATATTTTGGAACTCCGTGCATTCCCAGAGTTCTTCAGTTGGTTTCTTTTGAAGAAGAGACGTTTATTGTTTTTTTCAGACATTATCACATCTGTGGTGTATGTCAATCATCAGGGTGTGACTATCAGTCTTTAGACTGTGACAAAAGTATCTCGGATATTTGCTTGGGCTAAATCCAGCTCCTATCTAAATTCTGGGGTCCTTTTCCCAGGTATAGACGTTTGGGAAGCGGATTATCTCTGTTAATCAAGCTTTACATCCGGGAGAATGGTCTTTTACCCAGATATGTTTTTCAATTTTTCAGATGTGAGGGCTTCCAGAAATAGATCTGTTGGCCTCTCGTCTTAACAAGGAATTTCCCAGGGGCCTATTTCAGATCCGGGGATCCTCAGGCGGAAGTAGCGTATGCATTGACACTTCCTTGGAATTATCATTCTGTCTATATCTTCCGCCTCTAGTTCTTCAAGAATTCTAATGGAGCGTTCGTTTGTACTGCTGGTGGTTCCAGCATGGCCTCACAGGTTTTGGTATGCAGATCTCATTCGGATGGCCAGTTGCCAACCTTGGACATTTCCGTTAAGACCAGACCTTTTATCTCAAGGCCCATTTTTCCATCAGGATCTCAAATCATTTAATTTGAAGATATGGAGATTGAACGTTTGAATCTTAGTCATAGAGGTTTCTCTGACTCAGTGATTAATACTATGTTACAGGTTTGTAAATCTGTCTCTAGAAAGATTTATTATCGAGTTGGCATTCTTTTAGAATTCCTAGAATTTTACAATTTTTCAGGTTGGTTTTGTCTGCAAGTTATTTGAAAGGACAAATCTCTACTCTTTCTGTTCTTTTTCACAGAAAGATTGCTATTCATTCTGATATTCATTGTTTTGTACAGGCTTTGGTTTGTATCAAGTCTGTCATTAAGTCAATATCTCCTCCTTGGAGTCTCAATTTGGTACTGAGGGCTTTACAGGCTTCTCCGTTTGAACCTTTGCGTTCTCTGGACATTAAAATTACTTTCTTGGAAAGTATTGTTCTTTTTGGTTATCTCTTCTGCTAGAAGAGTTTCTGAGTTTTTCTGCTCTTTCTTGTGGATCTCCTTTTCTGATTTTTCATCAGGGTAAGGCAGTGTTCCTTCCTGTTATTCATTATTTTGTTCAGGCTTTGGTTCTTATCAAACCTGTCATTAAGCCAATTTCTCCTCCTTGGAGTTTTAATTTGGTTCTAAAGGCTTTACAGGCTCTTCTATTTGAGCATATGTTTTCTATAGACATTATTTACTTTCATGGAAAGTATTGTTCTTTTTAGACATCTCTTCAGCTAGAACAATTTTTAATTATCTGTTCTTTCTTGTGAGTCTCCTTTTTCTGATTTGTTCATCAGGATAAGGTGGTTTTTGCTATCCTCATTTCAATTTTTACCTAAAGTTGTGATTTCTATCAACATTAGGGAGGAATTATTGTCTTTTACTAAGACTTCTTTGGTAAGATTCTTACATTCTTTGGATATGGTAAGAGTTTTGAAATCTTATGTTGAAGCTATTCAGATTTCAGATAGTCTTCTAGTCTATTTGTTATCTTTTCTGGTGTTAGGAAGGTCAAAAGGCTTCTGCCATTTATTTGGCATCTTGCTTAAACTTTTGATTCATCATGCTTATTTGGAGTCGGGTGGATTCCCGCCTCGGAGGATTATGGCTCATTCTACTAGGTAAGTTTCTACTTCCTGGGCTTTTTAAGAATGAAGCTTCTGTTGATCAGATTTGCAAAGCAATGACTTGGTCTTCTTTGCATACTTTTACTATGTTCTACCATTTTGATGTTTTCTCTTCTTTTGAAGCAGTTTTGGTAGAATGGTACTTCAGGCAGCTGTTTCAGTTTGATTCTTCTGCTTATATTTTCAGTTTTTTTCATTATAAAAATTGAAGCTTTTTTGATTTGGGTAGTGGATTAATTTTTCAGCGGAATTGGCTGTCTTTATTTTATCCCTCCCTCTCTAGTGACTCTTGCGTGGAAGTTCCACATCTTGGGTATTTATTATCCCATACGTCACTAGCTCATGGACTCTTGCTAATTACATGAAAGAAAACATAATTTATGTAAGAACTTACCTGATAAATTCATTTCTTTCATATTAGCAAGAGTCCATGAGGCCCACCCTTTTTTTGTGGTGGTTATGATTTTTTTGTATAAAGCACAATTATTCCAATTCCTTATTTTTTTGATGCTTTCGCTCCTTTTTTATCACCCCACTTCTTGGCTATTCGTTAAACTGAATTGTGGGTGTGGTGAGGGGTGTATTTATAGGCATTTTAAGGTTTGGGAAACTTTGCCCCTCCTGGTAGGAATGTATATCCCATACGTCACTAGCTCATGGACTCTTGCTAATATGAAAGAAATGAATTTATCAGGTAAGTTCTTACATAAATTATGTTATAGTTTTTTATATATATATATATATATATATATATATATATATATATATAATTATAATATAATTCAATGAGAGCACTCTCACTTCCAAAATATTAAGTGCCAGGGTGCTAGCAGATATGAATATATAAATGATGGAAAGCACTCTCTGGTCTTTTAGTGAAAATTTAATATATCAAGCGTGACGTTTCGGGGACACACCGTCTGAGGAAGGGGAGTGTGTCCCCGAAACGTCACGCTTGATATATTAAATTTTCACTAAAAGACCAGAGAGTGCTTTCCATTATATATATATATATATATATATATATATATATATATATATATATATATATATATATATATATATACATACCTGCCAGGAAATTCTCACGCTCACCTACGATTATATCCACCAGGGTGTCAAAATAACAACATACATAAGACAATCAAGGATCTGCACTTGCTGGATTTCTTCAGAATGTAGTTTTTTGTTTGGCAACATTTCAGGGATCAATTCACCTTCCTCAGATCCCACTGTGTGTGCAAATATTGGATCTGAGGAAGGGGGATCTGGTTCACAAAACGTCACCAAATAAACCACATTCTGAAGAAATCTAGCAAGTTCTGTTATATAAAGACAATCAAGGATTCGTAATCACTGGATCTTTTCAGAATGTGGTTTATTTGGTGACGTTTAAATCCCCTTCCTGTGTATGCATATATTGGGTCTGAGGGAAGGGGATTTGATCTCCGAAACGTCACAAAATAAACCACATTCTGGGGCTAGCTGAACACATTGGGTGAAACTGTGACAAGAAGCTAGCTTACAGTAGTGAATTGCTTCTGAGCCTACTTATGTATGCTTTTCAACAATGGATACAAAGAACAAAAGCAAATTAGATAAGTAAAATTGCATGTTTTTTCTGAATCATGAACGTTTAATTTTAACTTTACTGTCCCTTTAATGCGATTGCTCCCCTGCAAAACATAATTTATGCTTACCTGAGAGTCCATAAATTCTTTCATTACTTTACATTACACCTGGCCCCAGGAGGCAGCAAAGACATCCCAAGCATCCCTCTCACTTCCCCTACAGTCTCAGCAATTCAAGCCGAGGAGAAGGAAAAGTAGAGAAATACAAGGGGTACAGAGATGCCAGAAGACTGCCGCCACTACAGAATTTCAGGGCGAGTTTGTGGACTCTCACTGCCAAGAAAGAAAAGAATTTATCAGGTAAGCATAAATTATGTTTTCTTTCAAATGCCAGTGAGAGTCCACAAATTCATTCATTACTTGTGGGAAACCAATACCCAAGCTGAGGACACAGTATGAATAGGGAGGTAAAAATTAGACAAGCAGTCCTTAACAGAACGCACCACCGCTTGAAGAACTTTTCTCCCAAAAGAAGCCTCAGCTGAGGCAAAAACATCTAATTTGTTTTAAACAAGCATCTGTCAAAACAAAATTTGATCATTCAAATGTTTGTTCATGAATGAAATTATTTATGTGTATAAAACACCAAATTAAAATACTCAATATGAGGGGGGCGTGTCCAGGTAGCGCCGGGAGAGGACGCAAAACCAGAGATCTCTAGCCTGAGATTCTAAATCTCTCAAATTTCATAAGAAACCAAACAGCATATATTGTAAAATATTCTTTAGCCACCTAAATGAATACTTGCTGATCACGAAAATACCAAGCTCTGGGATACTCATCTCATCTATGCCCTGATCCAGACTATTGAGGCCTTGAGACGCAGGACCCTCGTCACCTTCTCCCGGCGCGCCGAATGCAACAATTAACTTTGGACAATCTAATAACCTGCACAAAGCAATGTGATTGGTGGTACACCAGTTAATCAAGTCCCATATACCTGAGGGATTAAGTAAAGAAGAGTCATTTCCAAATGCACGCCCAACACTGAACTAAGATGGAGGCGGACATCAGTGCTGCACTCACCGCACTGGAGTGTGCCATGGACGTGCAATTTGATGACTTGCTGCATCATGTCTTCCTTTTACGAAGCGGAGAGCCTGAATCCCCTAGATATGAGGCTTGTCAGTCAATTCCTTACCCTATGTTGACGGAAGGAGGGAGTGACACCCCGCTGTCGAACCAGACTGAAACTTCTGACGACCGGTCTCTTACTACACATGGTAAATATACTGAGCGGGCTAAGGAGGTCCACTTTCGAGCGATCCTCTGTGTTCAGCTGGATGGACAACTGGACGAGTGCTCTGAGGCTGCTACAGCGCCACTGGATCCTACAGCGAGGCGGCCAATCGTCACGGGTCCAGAGATCAGATACTTCACAGATGAGTATACAACGCAGCACCTCATATGAGCTCCACTTCATGTACAGCATAGGAGAGCCCACCTGATTCTATTGACAAGCAACAAGTGTTCCCTAAACGCCACATACTATGACTGCTCACTATCCCCGATAATTACTCCTTCATGTTGCCTTATTTACAGTACTTTTCCTGTAGGACTGTACAGGGAGATTTGGAGGGAAAGAGGAGTGAGAAGCCCTATTAACTGCAGATCTCAGTCACCAAAGAAGGGCATAGGCTGACATTTTAGACAGGTCTTACTGGTGGATATTGTAGGCTACTGGATCGCTGATATCTGCTGAATCTCCCACAGTGAGGTTTTATGTTCACTCTTAGAGTTATCTTTATACTCAAATGTTCAAATATTACTGCACCATCATTTTTTTTTATTTTTTTTTACATTTTTACATTACCTCCTATATTGTTGAGACCTATGTAGGTAAACTGTTACAAATCCATGTTCTAGTCAACCCTTACTGACCCTAATTTATTGTGCGGTTGTAGCTCCAGGCATGTTACACAAGTCCATGATATTCTACTTTGAGCTTCCAAACAGGGCTTAAGCCTTTCCATCTAACTTATTTAAACCATATGCAAGGCTTTAGACCTCCATATCAGCAGTTGAGACTATAGGGTATAGTCACTCTCAATATGACATGGACTAGCTGTAACTTTACTATCTTTATAGTGATCCCATACTAGGTACAGACACTCAGAATGGATGACTGGAACCATATATTGACTTTAATGATATGCTTATGTTAGAGAGGCATTGTACCTTAATACATAATCTGCTAGTGGCACGGCTCTGCCCCCTTATGTCACTCCCATCTCTATGCATCCAAAGGGCTGAGAATACATGGCGGAGGAGGCTGGTCACTGATATATGTTATATTAATCATTATCCTTTATTGCTAGATTTTACTATTTAGATGTCACTAGATCTGTAGCTACATATTCACGCTGTCCCCTGTTAATAACAACGGCTAATGGTAGCTAGAAGTGTTTAATATGATAACTGAGATTTAATGAACAGACCATATAAAATGGCCTATTCACATTGTTCTATCTCAGGGTTCCACCATGTGCCCCTTTCGCATGTATATACTGTATTACCATATAGCCTAATACTTAGCTACTGGAGAAGCATTAAAGCTTATAACATTTGCATCTGGGCCTATTGACAATTATACTTGAGATCTGCTATGGCCTGATATATGATCAGATGACTGAGGAATTGCTACAATTGATCAATACCTAACTTCCCATAATGCTTATAGGATTTTAGTAATGTGTTGATGCCCTTCATGCACTGGCTAGAGTGGGATACTGAGATGCATACTACAATGTTTCCTCCATCTATAGACACACTCTTACAAGCTCTTATCCCATATATGTGACTGATGATTATTAGCACCTATTAGAAGGGTTCTGTTTGATAGATGGGGTTTTTTCAGATGGGACATCTGCTCTGAATGTTGTTATGCTCCTTTGATCTCCTTTTCCTATTTAATATATTAAATATTTACAGATGGAATGCTTAATTCAAAGTCTCTTTAGGAATGATGGTTGGGTCCCTCCTTAAAGATAGAATATCTGCTTTAATTTTAATCTCACCCACTTCTATTAACACCTCACCCGATTGGCAAGACTCTACAACTCATTTACCCCACTAGCTCAATATATCACTCAAATGCCACTTAGCTAATTCTTTAAAACAATTTAGGTCACTAATTTAAACACTTAACATCTTCTGACACTTCTGTATTCTTTACAACTGTCCAGATAAGCCTCGCCCCCCCCCAACCCTCTCTTTATTGGGCGGCTCTGGCCCGCTGACTCCCCTCTCCCCCCTACACACCTCGGTCCAAGAGTGGCCGAAACTTAAGCCAACTCCTCACTTCTTACTATCACTAGACTAAAGTGTACCCTTTATATTTATGTGAGGAACATAAGTCACAGGAGATATCAAAAAAGGAAGTTCCATTTTAGTTAGTCCGAACCTTCTTTTCACACCATGCTGCGGTATATAAATGTGTTTTTTTTTACATGCTTGTTCATTTCATTGTTGTACCTCATTTGATACAATTGTTATTTACGGACGAAATCTGTATTTTTCATGTACTCACAACTTCAATAAAAAATTGTTTCTCAAAAAAAAAATCAAAAAAATACTCAATATGAAAATAAATGGTTAATTGCAAATGTGATCATTTGAGGGGAGAAACCGTTATCAAATACACAATATCATCATATATTTCTATATAATGAATCAGTTTTGTATGACATCCTCCTTTCCTGTTAGCTACCTATTTTATGGTGCTGTTCTGAAAATGGTTTGGTCCTGCTTTATTTGAGCTATAACTCTAGAAAGAAGAGAAAACGGAGGAAACAGATATGCAAGATTGAAATTCCACTGAACTCCTAGCGAGTCCACCAACTAGACACATGGATCTCTTGATGGCATTCAAACGGAAGGCCATGAGGTCTATCCCACCTGAGGGAGATCTCGTAAAATATCTCCAGATTCCAAGACCATTCCCCTGGATGTAGAGTCTGTCTGCTCATGAAGTCTGCTTCACAATTCTCCATCCCCGGAATATATGAATGGTCGAGATCTGGCAATGGAAGGATTCTGCCCACTGCAGGATACGAAAAACTTCTTCCATCGCAAGGGAGCTGCGTGATGTTGTCCGATTGGAATTGAATAGAATGAACGGAATGCAACTGAGGCCACGCCATCAGTGCGTTGAAAATGGCTAGAAGTTCCAGAATGCTGATGGGTTTTGTTTCCTCTGGCTGCCAAGTCCCCTAAGCTCTCAGAGGACCCCACACAGATGTTCCTGAGACAGCCACCAGGAGAGGGATTCCCTCTTTCCTTAATCTAACCGGATTATCTCTGACAGGTCGAAATGATTTCTGTTCCATTGTCGTAGCATACACAATTGAAGAGGTCTCAGATGAAAACGAGCAAAAGGAATAATATCCGTAGTTGCTACCATAAGACCTACTACTTCCATGCATTGAGCCACCGAGGGCATAGGAGTCGATTGTAGAAAATGACAAGAGGTCTGAAGTTTTTCTCTGCACACATCCTTAAGAAAAAGTCTCATGGCCTCCAAATCTATGATGGTGCCCAGCAAAAACACTCTTGTATTTGGGATAAGAGAACTCTTTTCCAGGTTCACCTCCCGTCCGTGAATCCGAAAGTACCACAGAGGTCTCTCCGTGAGAGAGTTTACTAAAGGTAAAGAGGGAGCCTGAAGCAATATATCGTCCAGGTAAAGAGCAGCAGCTATTGCCAGCAACCTAACCACTGCCAGAAGAGCACCCAGGACCTTTGTGAAGATTCTTGGAGCCGTCGATAGAAGAAACGGCAGGGCTATGAACTGATGGTGATGACACAAGAAAGCAAACTTCAGAAACTAATGATGGTCTCTGTGAATGGGAATGTGAAGGTAAGTGTCCTTCAAATCTATAGTGGTCATATATTGACCCTCTTGAACAAGGGGAAGAATAGACCTGATAGTTTCCATCTTGAACGAGGGACCTTTCAGAAATTTGTTTAGACATTTTAGATCTAGGATAGGGTGGAAAGTTCCCTCTTTCTTGGGAACTATAAATAGGTGTGAATAAAATCCAAGTCACCGTTCTGCTTGATGAACTGGGACAATCACCCCATGGATAAGAGATCCTCTACACACTTTAGAAAAGCTTCTCCCTTCTCTGGGTTTCCTGAAAGTCTGGAAAGTAGAAATCTGCCCCATGGGGGACGAGACCGAAAACCGATTCTGTATCCCTTGGAGATGATGTCCAGAACCCAAGGGTCCTGAACAATCTGAAACCAGGCTTTCTGAAAGAGAGATAGTCTGCTCCCTACACAACCCGATCCCGGGTCGGGGGCCGCCCCTTCATGCCAATTTGTTGTCCGGGGTAGACTTCTTGGGTTGTTTGTTCATACCCCAAAATTGAGTAGGTTTGATATGGGTTGGTCCAGCTTTGAGAAGGTAGGGTTCCGAAAAGTTCCAGACGTATGACCCATGGACTTAGCTTCCTTGTCCTGAGAAAGAAATGCACACGTGTCTCCCGTCACAGTAGAGATTATGGAATCCATGCCAGGGCCAAATAGGATCTTACCCTTAAAGGCCTAGCACCGCAAATCCAGGAGATTTAGCATTTAGTCAAATGTTCTGCATAACAGCATCGCAGATGAAGACATTAGCGGTTTTCAGGGCTCTAAGACAATCCTGGATATCTTCCAAAGGAGTCTAAACTAAAATAATCTCCAACAGAGAATCACACCAGAAGGTGGCAGCCTCAGCCACCACCTCAATACCTGAGGCTGGCTGAAAAAGCAAACCCATTTGGCTAAACATCCATCTCAAATAACCTTCCAATTTTCTATCCATAGGATCTCTTAAAGATGTACTATCTTCTAGAGGAATAGTAGTACGTTTAGCCATAGTGGAGATAGCCTCACCTATCCACCTTGGGAACCGTACTCCACATTTCCAGATGAGAATCCTGAACAGGAAACATCTTCTTAAAATTTGGAGAGATGGAGAAAATTGCACTCCCGGTTTCTCCCATTCCATGGATATAATATCCGTCATGCGAGCAGGAACTGGGAGAACCTCAGACGTCTTAACCTTAGTTTGATAAACCATGTCCAACTTGTGAACCCGTTGTTCCTCTACAGGGTTTTGTCTCAGGGACATAAAGAGTAGATAAAACTTCCTTAAAGGGACAGTATATGAAAAAAAAACAGAATTTATGCTTACCTGATAAATTACTTTCTCCAACGGTGTGTCCGGTCCACGGCGTCATCCTTACTTGTGGGATATTCTCCTCCCCAACAGGAAATGGCAAAGAGCCCAGCAAAGCTGGCCATATAGTCCCTCCCAGGCTCCGCCTACCCCAGTCATTCGACCGACGGACAGGAGGAAATATATATAGGAGAAACCATATGGTAACGTGGTGACTGTAGTTAGAGAAAATAATTCATCAGACCTGATTAAAAAACCAGGGCGGGCCGTGGACCGGACACACCGTTGGAGAAAGTAATTTATCAGGTAAGCATAAATTCTGTTTTCTCCAACATAGGTGTGTCCGGTCCACGGCGTCATCCTTACTTGTGGGAACCAATACCAAAGCTTTAGGACACGGATGAAGGGAGGGAGCAAATCAGGTCACCTAAACGGAAGGCACCACGGCTTGCAAAACCTTTCTCCCAAAAATAGCCTCCGAAGAAGCAAAAGTATAAAATTTGTAAAATTTGGCAAAAGAGTGCAATGAAGACCAAGTCGCTGCCTTACATATCTGGTCAACAGGAGCCTCGTTCTTGAAGGCCCATGTGGAAGCCACAGCCCTAGTGGAGTGAGCTGTGATACTTTCAGGAGGCTGCCGTCCGGCAGTCTCAAAAGCCAATCTGATAATGCTTTTAAGCCAAAAGGAAAGAGAGGTAGAAGTTGCTTTTTTACCTCTCCTTTTACCAGAATAAACAACAAACGAAGAAGATGTTTGTCTGAAACCTTCAGTAACCTCTAAATAGAATTTTAGAGCACGGACTACGTCCAAATTGTGTAACAAACGTTCCTTCTCTGAAACTGGATTCGGACACAAAGAAGGCACAACTATCTCCTGGTTAATATTTTTGTTGGAAACAACCTTCGGAAGAAAACCAGGCTCAGTACGCAAAACCACCTTATCTGCATGGACCAGATAGGGCGGAGAACACTGCAGAGCAGATAACTCAGAAACTCTTCTAGCAGAAGAAATTGCAACCAAAAAACAAAACTTTCCACGATAATAACTTAATATCTACGGAATATAAGGGTTCAAACGGAACCCCTTGAAGAACTGAAAGAACTAGATTAAGACTCCAGGGAGGAGTCAAAGGTCTGTAAACAGGCTTGATTCTAACCAGAGCCTGAACAAACGCTTAAACGTCTGGCACAGCTGCCAGCCTTTTGTGAAGTAAAACAGATAAAGCAGAGATCTGTCCCTTCAGAGAACTTGCAGATAATCCTTTCTCCAAACCTTCTTGTAGAAAGGAAAGAATCTTAGGAATTTTTATCTTGTTCCATGGGAATCCTTTAGATTCACACCAACAGATATATTTTTTCCATATTTTATGGTAAATTTTTCTAGTTACAGGCTTTCTAGCCTGAATAAGAGTATCTATTACAGAATCTGAAAACCCACGCTTTGATAGAATCAAGCGTTCAATCTCCAAGCAGTCAGTTGGATGGAAACCAGATTCGGATGTTCGAATGGACCCTGAACAAGAAGGTCCTGTCTCAAAGGTAGCTTCCATGGTGGAGCCGATGACATATTCACCAGGTCTGCATACCAAGTCCTGCGTGGCCACGCAGGAACTATCAAGATCACCGAAGCCCTCTCCTGATTGATCCTGGCTACCAGCCTGGGAATGAGAGGAAACGGTGGGAATACATAAGCTAGGTTGAAGATCCAAGGTGCTACTATTGTATCCACTAGAGTCGCCTTGGGATCCCTGGATTTGGACCCGTAACAAGGGACCTTGAAGTTCTGACGAGAGGCCATCAGATCCATGTCTGGAATGCCCCATAATTGAGTTATTTGGGCAAAGATTTCCGGATGGAGTTCCCACTCCCCCGGATGCTCCTCCATCACCAGGGAACTCCTTGTTCCCCCCTGATGGTTGATATATGCAACAGTCGTCATGTTGTCTGATTGACACCTTATGAATTTGGCTTTTGCTAGTCGAGGTCAAGCCTTGAGAGCATTGAATATCGCTCTCAGTTCCAGAATGTTTATCGGGAGAAGAGAGTCATCCCGAGACCATAGACCCTGAGCTTTCAGGGGTTCCCAGACCGCGCCCCAGCCCACCAGACTGGCGTCGGTCGTGACAATGACCCACTCTGGTCTGCGGAAGCTCATTCCCTGTGACAGGTTGTCCAGGGTCAGCCACCAACGGAGTGAATCTCTGGTCCTTTGATCTACTTGGATCGTCGGAGACAAGTCTGTATAATCCCCATTCCACTGTTTGAGCATGCACAGATGTAATGGTCTTAGATGAATTCGTGCAAAAGGAACTATGTCCATTGCCGCAACCATCAAACCTATTACTTCCATGCACTGCGCTATGGAAGGAAGAAGAACAGAATGAAGTACCTGACAAGAGCTTAGAAGTTTGATTTTCTGGCCTCTGTCAGAAAAATCTTCATTTCTAAGGAAACTATTATTGTTCCCAAGAAGGGAACTCTTGTTGACGGGGACAGAGAACTTTTTTCTATGTTCACTTTCCACCTGTGAGATCTGAGAAAGGCTAGGACAATGTCCGTATGAGCCCTTGCTTTTGACAGAGACGACACTTGAATCAGGATGTCGTCCAAGTAAGGTACTACTGCAATGCCCCTTGGTCTTAGCACCGCTAGAAGGGACCCTAGTACCTTTGTGAAAATCCTTGGAGCAGTGGCTAATCCGAATGGAAGTGCCACAAACTGGTAATGCTTGTCCAGAAAGGCGAACCTTAGGAACCGAAGATGTTCCTTGTGGATAGGAATATGTAGGTACGCATCCTTAAAATCCACCGTGGTCATGAATTGACCTTCCTGGATGGTAGGAAGGATCGTTCGAATGGTTTCCATTTTGAACGATGAAACCCTTAGAAACTTGTTTAGAATCTTGAGATCTAAAATTGGTCTGAATGTTCCCTCTTTTTTGGGAACTATGAACAGGTTGGAGTAAAACCCCATCCCTTGTTCTCCTAATGGAACAGGATGAATCACTCCCATTCTTGACAGGTCTTCTACACAATGTAAGAATGCCTGTCTTTTTATTTGGTTCGAATATAATTGAGACCTGTGGAACCTTCCCCTTGGGGGTAGTTCCCTGAATTCCAGGAGATAACCTTGAGAAACTATTTCTAGCGCCCAAGGATCCTGAATATCTCTTGCCCAAGCCTGAGCAAAGAGAGAAAGTCTGCCCCCCACCAGATCCGGTCCCGGATCGGGGGCCAACACTTCACGCTGTTTTGGTAGCAGTGGCAGGTTTCTTGGCCTGCTTACCCTTGTACCAGCCTAGCATCGGTCTCCAGGCTGGCTTGGTTTGAGAAGTATTACCCTCTTACTTAGAGGGTGTAGAATTTGAGGCTTATTTTTAGCCTTAAAAGACCTATCCTGAGGAAGGGCGTGGCCCTTTCCCCCAGTGATGTCTGAAATAATCTCTTTCAAGTCAGGGCCAAACAGTGTTTTACCCTTGAAAGGGATGTTAAGCAATTTGGTCTTGGAGGACACATCCGCTGACCAAGACTTTAGCCAAAGCGCTCTGCGCGCCACGATAGCAAACCCTGAATTATTCGCCGCTAATCTAGCTAATTGCAAAGCGGCATCTAAAATAAAAGAGTTAGCCAATTTAAGTGCTTGAACTCTGTCCATAACCTCCTCATACGAAGATTCTTTATTGAGCGACTTTTCTAGTTCTTCGAACCAGAAACACGCAGCTGTAGTGACAGGAACAATGCATGAAATTGGTTGTAGAAGGTAACCTTGCTGAACAAACATCTTTTTAAGCAAACCCTCTAACTTTTTATCCATAGGATCTTGAAAGCACAACTATCTTCTATAGGAATAGTAGTGCGTTTGTTTAGAGTAGAAACCGCCCCCTCGACCTTGGGGACTGTCTGCCATAAGTCCTTTCTGGGGTCGACTATAGGAAATAATTTCTTAAATATAGGGGGAGGAACAAAAGGTATGCCGGGCCTTTCCCACTCCTTATTTACTATGTCCGCCACCCGCTTGGGTATAGGAAAAGCATCAGGGGACACCGGAACCTCTAGGAACTTGTCCATCTTACATAATTTCTTTGGAATTACCAAATTGTCACAATCATCCAGAGTAGATAATACCTCCTTAAGTAGTGCGTGGAGATGTTCTAATTTAAATTTAAATGTTACAACATCAGGTTCAGCTTGTTGAGAAATTTTCCCTGAATCTGAAATTTCTCCCTCAGACAAAATCTCCCTCCTGGCCCCTTCAGATTGGTGTGAGGGCATGTCAGAACAGTTATCATCAGCGTCCTCTTGCTCTTCAGTTTTTAAAACAGAGCAATCGCGCTTTCTCTGATAAGTAGGCATTTTGGATAAAATGTTTGCAATAGAATTATCCATTACAGCCGTTAATTGTTGCATGGTAATAAGTATTGGCGCACTAGATGTACTAGGGGCCTCTTGTGTGGGCAAAACTGGTGTAGACACAGAAGGGGATGATGCAGTACCATGCTTACTCCCCTCATTTGAGGAATCATCATGGGCAATATCATTATCTATGGCATTATTGTCCCTACTTTGTTTGGACACTATGACACAATTATCACATATATTTAAATGGGGAGAAAACTTGGCTTTCATACATATAGAACATCGTTATCTGATGGTTCAGACATGTTAAACAGGCTTAAACTTGTCAACAAAGCACAAAAAACGTTTTACAATAAAACCGTTACTGTCACTTTAAATTTTAAACTGAACACACTTTATTACTGAATATGTGAAAAAGTATGAAGGAATTGTTCAAAATTCACCAAAATTTCACCACAGTATCTTAAAGCCTTAAAAGTATTGCACACCAAATTTAACCCTTAAAATAACGGAACCGGAGCCGTTTTTACATTTAACCCCTATACAGTCCCAGGTATCTGCTTTGCTGAGACCCAACCAAGCCCAGAGGGGAATACGATACCAAATGATGCCTTCTATAAGCTTTTTCAGTGGTTCTTAGCTCCTCACACATGCATCTGCATGCCTTGCTTTCCAAAAACAACTGCGCATTAGTGGCGCGAAAATGAGGCTCTGCCTATGACTAGAAAAGGCCCCCAGTGAAAAAGGTGTCCAATACAGTGCCTGCCGTTTTTTTAAAACAATCCCCAAGATTATAATAACTATTAATAGTTATAATCTGCCAAATATGCTTAGTAAAGTAATCGTTTTAGCCCAGAAAAATGTCTACCAGTTTTTTAAGCCCTAATGAAGCCCTTTATTCTTATACTAAACTAAGAAAATGGCTTACCGGTTCCCATAGGGAAAATGACAGCTTCCAGCATTACCAAGTCTTGTTAGAAATGTGTCATACCTCAAGCAGCAAAAGTCTGCTCACTGTTTCCCCCAACTGAAGTTAATTCATCTCAACAGTCCTGTGTGGAAACAGCCATCGATTTTAGTAACGGTTGCTAAAATCATTTTCCTCTTACAAACAGAAATCTTCATCTCTTTTCTGTTTCAGAGTAAATAGTACATACCAGCACTATTTTAAAATAACAAACTCTTGATTGAAGAATAAAACTACATTTAAACACCAAAAAAACTCTTAGCCATCTCCGTGGAGATGTTGCCTGTGCAACGGCAAAGAGAATGACTGGGGTAGGCGGAGCCTGGGAGGGACTATATGGCCAGCTTTGCTGGGCTCTTTGCCATTTCCTGTTGGGGAGGAGAATATCCCACAAGTAAGGATGACGCCGTGGACCGGACACACCTATGTTGGAGAAATAATGTTTATAAAGTCCATCCTGCCACCTAAAACAAGACGTGAGCCCCAAACCTTGAAAGCCACTAAATTATTAAAGGTTTCCTTTTTTGTCCAGATAAAAGACAACAAGCCATGAGTAGAAAGAGGGGGGTTGCAGGATTTACCCTCAGAGGTCTTCTAACCCTCTACTGTGGTGCAGGCACAGTGGCTTCCAGGTCTGACAGCAGGCTCATGGGACCTGTGAACATGAAGGGAAATCAGTGTAACTAACACTGTTCACCTGGAGGGGGATAGTGAGAATAACTGTAAGGATGCATGGAAACCTTCCCTGCAACATCCAGTGACTAACTTCACCACAACTCTTACTAAGAGGCTTACATGGCTACTAATATCCCCCAATCCTTTCTTGCAGGAAACAATCCAAAAAGTTAATAAATAAATCTTCAGCAGAGCACCTCTCTCTGAAGATTTGGAGGGTAGGGGGAAGTGGGAGGGATATTTGAAGCTTTGCTTGGGTTGTCTGCCTCCTGGTGGCCAGGTGTTTTATTCCCACAAGTAATTAATTTGTGGACTCTCACTGCCATTAGAAAGAAATCCATGTACACAGAATCAACGCATACTAAGTTTCAAGAAGCTCACTGAATAGAAGAATGTTTGGAGTGGAATAGATCTGCACAAGGACCTAAGTGTTTGGAGGGAAGGCATTAAAATTTAAATATAAAATGTTATTGTTTTAGTTTAAATTAAATAAAAAAAACTTGTTAAATTGTTATCATTAACCCCTTAAGGACGGTACGTTACTAACTTAAGGGGTTAAACATTAATACACTTTTTATCTCTGATTTTTTGGATCTAAGCCTTTTCTGACAGCCCCCTGATCACATGACTTTATTATCTATTGACTTGCATTTTATCCAATTAGTGCAGTGTCTGCCACAACTCACAGGCGTTAGCACAATGTTGCCTATATAGCTCACATGAACTATCACTCCCCTGTTGTGAAAAGTTAATAAAAAAGCATGTGATAAGAAGCTGTCTTTAGTGGCTTAGAAATAGGCAGAAATTTAGAGGTTTAAATGTTATAAGTATATTAATATAACAATGTTGGTTGTGCAAATATGGGGAATGGGTAGTAAAGGCGTTATCTTTCTTTTAAAAAAATAACAATTTTGGTGTTGACTGTCTCCTTCCAATAAAGTACAGCTAATATGAATGATTAACCTATTAAACTGGAGATAGTTCACCTCCCAATAATTTAATTCATTTTAATGATTTTTCTATGCATATCTAATGATATATAACCAAATCAGTAATGGTCTGATATAACTTGAAAAATAATCTGAAAAGTTATTATTCTAAAAACGAAAACCATGATTTAAATCAATTTAAATTGGTCTTACTGACTAGTGATTTAAATCAAATCCACCCTGAACACTATAGTAAGTTTTTAAACATTAAATTTTACAGAAAAGTATAATGTCCCTTTAACTTCTACATGCACAAGAAACCCGCAACTCCCAGAAACATAAGGCAATGATTTAATGTATTTGTTGCCAGTAGTAAGCCCACAAACGTAAAATATCTTGGTTACCGGTAATATGAAAAGTGGTTTAACTCCTTGCAGCCTAAAAACAAATTTATTTAAACCTCTGATTGCCAGATACATAAACTCAGGCAATACTGAGTCATTGCATCACTGCTATGGGTGTAGTGTACAATCAAAGTGTTAAAATAACACAGAATTTTGTCAGCGCAATATGCACATGTGCTGTGAGTGCCCTGTGCACCACATTCAAACATACTTTCAAAATGGCCAGAAACAATATTAATTTTAAAATAACTTTTTTACTGTTCCTGCTGCAAGATATAGAAAGGAGTGCAGGAGGCTATTTGCAGCTTAAAAGGGACAGTATACTGCAAAATTGTTTTCCCTTAATGTGTGGCCAATTACGTTTTTACCAGCTGCAGAGTATAAAATGTATGAAATTTGCTTTTTAAGGCTTATTTGTGTATATGAATTAGCTGATTTTGTGTTTTGAAGCCACAACCTAATAAAATGGGTTGAGCTTGTAGGTATAATCAGATCTCATTACTTTATCACATTGTGTACATATACCTGCTTCTTTATTTTATATATGTCCATAAAACAATCACCAATACTTGGAGAGAACAATGGAAAATTAATATTTTATTACCTTATCTCGTCTATATCCCACTGGGAGTGTAATTTCTTCTACTGGCTGTGTTAACACAGCTTGGCCTTGAGGCCAAAAACTTTCAGGATGGGTGGGGATACCACAGGCTAAATAAACTATTTCAAATGCCATTACAAGGGTAATGGAGATACTTGTAAACAATATAATACAATCCAACAGGTAAAGTTGATCATTGGGAACAAATTTAAAGGGGAGAATTTTTTTTGAGTAAACTGTCCCTTTAATCTAAGGCAAGACTTTAAGATGACCAAAATGTAGACTGTTCCTTTAAGTTTTCAGTGGCGCAATATACACCATTGTCAGCTCAATAAGCAGATATGTTTGAATCTTGATCCTCTAGTTTAGGGATCAACAAATCAGTTTAAAATTTTAGGAGCCAGTAAGAATATTAGGAGCCAGACAGTGGTATGTGTGTATAGTTATATAGAGAAAAACCTTAAAAGTTATGATCCAGGGGTAAAATTCTAAGAGCCAGTGGCTCCCAGGCTCCTGAGTTTGTTAAGCCCTGCTCTAGTCACAAGTAGCATATGTGCGTATGTCACTGAAACAGTAATACATTTTTAACTAGAAGCACTTTTGCTAATGGAAGTATATTGAAATAAAAATCCTATTTAGAATTTAAATACACATTCAAATTTTGACCTTTCAGTCCCTTTAAAGGGACAGTCAAGTCCAAAAAAAACTTTCATGATTTAAATAGGGTATGCAATTTTAAACAACTTCCCAATTTACTTTTATCACCAATTTTGCTTTGTTCTCTTGGTATTCTTAGTTGAAAGCTAAAACTAGGAGGTTCATATGCTAATTTCTTAGACCTTGAAGACTGCCTCTAATCTGAATACATTTTGACCACTAGAGGGCATTAGTTCACATATTTCATATAGATAACATTGAGCTCATGCACGTAAACTGACCTAGGACTGAGCACTGATTGGCTAAACTGCATGTCTGTCAAAAGAACTGAAATAAGGGGGCAGTCAGCAGAAGCTTAGATACAAGATAATTACAGAGGTAAAAACAGAATTTATGCTTACCTGATAAATTACTTTCTCTTGCGGTGTATCCAGTCCAGGGATTCATCCATTACTTCTGGGATATTCTCCTTCCCTACAGGAAGTGGCAAAGAGAGCACACAGCAGAGCTGTCCATATAGCTCCCCCTTTAGCTCCACCACCCAGTCATTCGACCAAAGGTTAGGAAGAAAAAGGAGAAACCATAGGGTGCAGTGGTGACTGTAGTTTAAACAAAAAATTTTACCTGACTTAAATGTCAGGGCGGGCCGTGGACTGGATACACCGCAAGAGAAAGTAATTTATCAGGTAAGCATAAATTCTGTTTTCTCTTGCAAGGTGTATCCAGTCCACGGATTCATCCATTACTTGTGAGATACCAATACCAAAGCTTTAGGACACGGATGAAGGGAGGGAACAAGACAGGTACCTTAAACGGAAGGCATCACTGCTTGCAAAACCTTTCTCCCAAAAATAGCCTCCGAAGAAGCAAAAGTATTGAATTTGTAAAATTTGGAAAAAGTATGCAGTGAAGACCAAGTCGCTGCCTTACAAATCTGTTCAACAGAAGCCTCGTTTTTAAAAGCCCATGTGGAAGCCACTGCTCTAGTAGAATGAGCAGTAATTATTTCAGGAGGCTGCTGGCCAGCAGTCTCATAGGCCAAACGGATGATGCTTTTCAGCCAAAAGGAAAGAAAGGTAGCAGTCGCTTTCTGACCTCTCCTCTTACCAGAATAGATAACAAACAAGGAGGATGTTTGTCTGAAATCCTTAGTTGCTTGTAAATAGAACTTTAAAGCACAAACCACATCAAGATTGTGTAACAGACGTTCCTTCTTCGAAGAAGGGTTAGGACACAGAGAAGGAACAACTATTTCCTGGTTAATATTCTTGTTAGAAACAACTTTAGGAAGAAAACCAGGTTTGGTACGCAAAACTACCTTATCTGCGTGGAACACCAGGTAAGGTGAATCACACTGTAAGGCAGATAATTCTGAAACTCTTCGAGCAGAAGATATAGCTACCAAAAACAAAACTTTCCAAGATAATAACTTAATATCTATGGAATGTAAAGGTTCAAACGGAACCCCTTGAAGAACTGAAAGAACTAGATTTAGACTCCATGGCGGAGCCACAGGTTTATAGACAGGCTTGATTCTGACTAAAGCCTGAGCAAACGCTTGAACGTCTGGTACCTCTACCAGACGCTTGTGTAAAAGGATAGACAGAGCAGATATCTGTCCTTTTAAGGAACTAGCTGACAATCCTTTCTCCAATCCTTCTTGGAGAAAAGACAATATCCTGGGAATCCTAATCTTACTCCATGAGTAACCCTTGGATTCACACCAACAAAGATATTTTCGCCATATCTTATGGTAGATTTTCCTGGTGACAGGCTTTCTAGCCTGAATCAGAGTATCTATAACTGACTCAGAGAAACCACGCTTTGATAGAATTAAGCGTTCAATCTACAAGCAGTCAGACGTAGAGAAACTAGATTTGGATGCTTGAATGGACCTTGTATTAGAAGATCCTGCCTCATTGGCAGTGTCCATGGTGGGACAGATGACATGTCCACTAGGTCTACATACCAAGTCCTGCGTGGCCATGCAGGTGCTATCAGAATCACCGAAGCCTTCTCCTGCTTGATTCTGGCGACCAGACGAGGGAGAAGGGGAAACGGTGGAAAAACATAAGCTAGAATGAAGGACCAAGGCGCTGCTAGAGCATCTATCAATACCGCCTTGGGGTCCCGGGACCTGGACCCGTAGAGAGGAAGTTTGGAGTTCTGACGGGACACCATCAGATCCAACTCTGGAGTGCCCCATAGCTGAGTCAGCTGGGCAAACACCTCCGGGTGAAATTCCCACTCCCCCGGGTGAAAAGTCTGACAACTTAGGAAATCTGCCTCCCAGTTGTCTACTCCTGGGATGTGAATTGCTGAGAGCTGGCAGGAGTGATCCTCCAACTGAATTTGAGGAGACAAATCTGCATAATCCCCATTCCACTGTTTGAGCATGCATAGTTGCAGTGGTCTGAGGTGTATCCGAGCAAATGGGACTATGTCCATTGCTGCTACCATTAATCCGATTGTCTCCATGCACTGAGCCACAGATGGCCGGGGAATGGAATGAAGAACTCGGCAAGTAGTTAAGAGTTTTAATTTTCTGACCTCCGTCAGAAATATTTTCATTTTTACCGAGTCTATTAGAGTCCCTAGGAAGGGAACCCTTGTGAGAGGGGAAAGAGAACTCTTTTTGATGTTCACCTTCCACCCGTGAGACCTCAGAAAGGCCAATATAATCTCCGTGTGAGACTTGGTTCTTTGGAAAGACGGCGCCTGAATTAAGATGTCGTCTAGGTAAGGCGCTACTGCTATGCCCCGCGGTCTTAGAACCGCCAGGAGCGACCCTAGCACCTTTGTGAAAATTCTGGGAGCAGTGGCTAATCCGAAAGGAAGAGCCACAAACTGGTAATGCTTGTCCAGAAAAGCGAACCTGAGAAACTGGTGATGATCTTTGTGGATAGGAATATGTAGGTATGCATCCTTTAGATCCACGGTAGTCATATATTGACCTACGTGGATCATTGGTAAGATTGTCCGAATGGTCTCCATTTTGAATGATGGGACTCTGAGGAATCGGTTTAGAATTCTTAGATCCAGGATGGGTCTGAAAGTTTCCTCTTTTTTGGGAACCCCAAACAGGTTTGAGTAAAAACCCAACCCTTGTTCTGCCATTGGAACTGGGTGGATCACTCCCATGGTATGTAGATCTTCTACACAGCGTAAAAACGCCTCTTTCTTTGTCTGATCTGTAGACAGACGAGAAATGTGGAACCTCCCCCTTGGAGGAGAACCCTTGAATTCTAGAAGATATCCCTGGGATACAATATCTAACGCCCAAGGATCGTGTACATCTCTTGCCCAGGCCTGAGCGAAGAGAGAGAGTCTGCCCCCTACTAGATCCGGTCCCGGATCGGGGGCTACCCCTTCATGCTGTCTTGGTGGCAGCTGCAGGCTTTTTGGCCTGTTTACCTTTATTCCAGCCCTGGTAAGGTTTCCAGGTTGCCTTGGGCTGTGAAGCGTTACCCTTTTGCTTTGCAGCCGGAGAGGATGAAGCGGGCCGTTCCTGAAATTACGAAAGGAAAGAAAAGTAGCTTTGTTCTTTGTCTTAAAGGACTTGTCCTGAGGGAGCGCATGGCCTTTTCCCCCGGTGATTTCTGAAATAATCTCTTTCAATTCAGGCCCGAAGAGGGTCTTTCCTTTGAAAGGAACGTTCAAAAGCTTGGATGGACACATCGGCCGACCAGGACTTTAGCCATAGCGCCCTGCGCGCCAAAATGGCGAAACCTGAATTTTTGGCCGCTAACTTAGCTATTTGGAGAGCGGCGTCAGTGATAAAAGAATTAGCTAGCTTTAGAGCCTTAATTCTATCCATAATTTCCTCATATGAGGTCTCCGTCTGGAGCGAGTCTTCCAGCGCCTCAAACCAGAAAGCGGCTGCAGTAGTTACAGGAACAATGCAGGCAATAGGCTGGAGAAGAAAACCTTGTTCTAACACCACATTCACTTTACCCTCCTGTAGAGAGACCCTAGTGCTTAGAGCCGGCAAAGAGAATGACTGGGGGGTGGAGCTAGAGGGGGAGCTATATGGACAGCTCTGCTGTGTGCTCTCTTTGCCACTTCCTGTAGGGAAGGAGAATATCCCAGAAGTAATGGATGAATCCGTGGACTGGATACACCTTGCAAGAGAAAAGTATATTAATATAGCTGTGTTGGTTGTGCAAAACTGGGGAATGGGTAATAAAGGGATTATCTTTCTTTTTAAACAACAAAAATTCTGGTGTTGACTGTCCCTTTAATGTCTTTTTCTTAAGTCCACTGTGTTTCTGTGAAGTAATGGGTGCTGCCCCATTGAAACCCAAGTATTCCCTTAGCTATCTCTTCTGCGGAGGACAAATAGGAACAGATATAAAACTGGCAATACAAGAGAGTCTGTAATCAAACCTGTGTGGAAACCCTGTTAGATAGCTACTTTAACGATCCTGTATTTCAATCAGCCTTATTTGCACACATTCATTTATTGCCTATTTTATATTTGTCCCTGTTAGTCCTCAGTAAAAGAATATATGAGAAAAAAAAAAAAAAAAAAAAAAAAAAAAAAAAACAGCACTAACCAAAGTGTGTTTTTAGGAAAAGAGAGGTGCGCCTATTCAATGCTATTCTTAAAGTGAAAGTTTATAATTATGATATTTTCTATTATTTCCTGTAAAGAATATATAATATAAAACTAAAATACAACACTAAAATTATATATATATATATAAAAAATGATCAACAAATGAAATATAATAAATACTTATTGGATTCCTCGGTATTGATATATAGAAAAAGAAAAGTCCATGTATATTCAGTGTACTGAAAAGTCCCACAATTCTTAAGAAATTATATAGTGTAGATAGCCCCAGGAATCAGCAGCTCTCTCCAAAGTATACGTAGAAATGAAGCTTGGTCCTGGGAATGACAAAAGAGGGAAGAGGCGCTCTGGTGCAGATAAACCCAATAATGAGTGAGATTTCCAATAAAAGAGAAATACTAATACTCACAAAGGTGATTGCACTTCCAGTGCAATAATCCACAAGCCGAAACTTCTGAGCCGTTCGGCTGACTCTTTCTCTCCCGGTATGCTCCCGGCAACAATCAGGCCCCGGTATGCTCCCGGCGACAATCTGGCCCCTGAGTGTCCCTTTAAGTTTTATTCATTGCAGTTCTGACCATGAGCAAATCTGAGTCCTTGTTTATCTAGTCTATTCACTTGATAGTAAAACAACTCTGGAAGTTTTATGGCATCATGCTAAAACTTCCATAAAACTTCCAGAGTTGTTTTACTATCAAGTGAATAGACTAGATAAACAAGGACTCAGATTTGCTCATGGTCAGAACTGCAATGAATAAAACTTAAAGGGACACTCAGGGGCCAGATTGTCGCCGGGAGCATACCGGGGCCTGATTGTTGCCGGGAGCATACCGGGAGAGAAAGAGTCAGCCGAACGGCTCAGAAGTTTCGGCTTGTGGATTATTGCACTGGAAGTGCAATCACCTTTGTGAGTATTAGTATTTCTCTTTTATTGGAAATCTCACTCATTATTGGGTTTATCTGCACCAGAGCGCCTCTTCCCTCTTTTGTCATTCCCAGGACCAAGCCTCAGTAAAAGAAACAGGTAAGGAGAAACCAAGTATCAACATGGTGGTACCCATAACATTATAGAAACAAACTTACTTTACACTTATATTAACAATATTTCAATCAAATATAATTAAGACAACATGACTACATATTCTCAGGATAATCTTTGCTTTGAAAACATAATTATATTTAGCATGTATCTACTGTTTAATAGGTCTTTGAAATGTCAAAGCTTCAGGCCTCAATTGTGTGTTTATATTTGGGGGTATCACTTCATAGTAAATTCACATGTTAGTGAAAAAGAGATCATATTCTCTCACTAGACAAACTCCATAAAAGACAAACATTCTTGGGACAGATACAAATTATGTTTAAATAAAGAAGTGTGAGCATCAAACATATTTGTTTTCATCTGTATTTCTACTTACCTGCCCATAATTGTCTATCCCAGACACCAGCCTATTCAAATTTAGCAAATCAAAAGATGACCTCAGTGCCTGTCCGAGTGTAGTAAGACCAGATGCATGAAGGTTCTTCAGCTCACTCATAAAGGTTGCATGGTTTTCTTTCCAGCCAGCCTATTTAAATTAAAACATGGAAACTGTGGTAATCCTATTGATAACAAGGGTCCAAAAATTCACTGTACAATGAAACAACATAAAAGGAAATATTCCAAGATACAGGTATACCTCGCTCATACAGCGGGTTAGGGACCGGAGCCCCGATGTAAAGTCAAAACCGCCTTAAAGTGAAACAAGGGGTTTTTAGCTTTCTTTTCACTTTCCAGTGTGTTTTAAAACATGTTTGAACATAAATTAGATGTGCAATAGTGCTTAGTTTAACAATAACACAGTACAGTATCTAATTAGTATTCAATAAAAACTGTACAGTACCTGTAAAATAGTGACAATTACTGTATTAAATTTTGCCATACTACAACACCGAGTGCACTGCATTTCTATAAACAGACCGAACTGCGTATAACAAAATGGTGACAATCACCTTTCTCACAGTCTCACGATAAGTACAGTAGTTTCAAAATCCTTTGAGGTTAAAGGGGTTTTGAAACCCAATTTTTTTTCTTTTGTGATTTAGACATGCAATTTTAAGCAACTTTATAATTTACTCCTATTGTCAATTGTTGTTCATTCTCTTGGTATCTTTATTTGAAAAAGCAGGAATCTAAAGCTTAGGAGCCGGCCCATTTTTGGTTCAGAACCCTGGGTAACGATTGCTGATTGGTGGCTACATTTAGCCACCAATCAGCAAGCGCTACCCAGGTCCTGAACCAAAAATGCTCATAAGCTTACATTCCAAATAAAGATACCAAGAAAATTAAGAAAAGTTGCTTAAAATTGCATGCCCTATCTGAATCATGAAAGAAAAAAATGGGTTTCATATTGCATTAAACGTCAGTTCCATATTAGCGCTGTATTAGTGAAGGGCTTTAAAGAGAAGCGATGTAAAGCGAGGTATACCTGTACTAAGGGGGCGATTTATCAAGCTGAGGGGGACAGGGGCGCATATACGCGCCCCTGTCCACCGCAGCTCACCTCTGGCGGTCTGAATTCTCCTGGCAGAATTCAGCATTGCACACGAGCGCTATTTTGCGCTCGCGTGCAATCCCGCCCCCTGCCCATCACGCGCGGGCAGGAGCTGTCAATCTCCCCAGTCAGAAAAGACCAGGGAGATTGAATTTTGACTAAAAGAATGACTGCTGCTTGTTAAATACGGCGTGCAGGTCCTCGTGTGAGAACCTGCAGCCGTAGGGGCTCAAAGGTTGGCGAAAGCCTTTGATAAATCAACCCCTTAGTTGTATGAGCTAAAGAACAACACCAGACCTTCTTTGTAGTTAGGTGTTTTTTGTGGTCCTTAGGTAATGCGGTTTACTTATGGAGGGGTGTCCAATGTTTCTTCAACTTTGAAGGACAGCAAGATATTTTAAAACTGCTACTAATCTAAGATATATAGCTATATATTACATTTGGGCAAACAAAACTACATGAGATCATGTGATGAAATATATAGCGTATTGCTAACCAACCATTTTATGCAAACAAGTGTACTTTGAAAGCATACTGATAGATCTATTGGAAAGGTAGTGTGCAAGGAGAGTTCTACATTAACAAACCCCTCTCTACTAATCTCTACTTCTTAGTCTCTGTCATTTAGAAAGCCTTAAAAGGAACATGAAACACTCTGCGATTGAAATATACATTTAATTATTCAGTAAAAGCAACAACAACAAAAGTGATACTTTTACTATATTTTTCTCACTTTTCCAATGCAGACTTCAGAAACTTAACCCTGCATATCTATCCCTAGTTGGCCTTTGAGGATTAATTAAATAAGATACTACAAAATTTATTTATTTTTACAAAATAAATTTAAAAAAATTAAAAATTTTCGCCTACATTACTAGTCTTGCGTTAGCCTTAAAAAGCAGCGTTGAGGGGTCCCAACGCTGCTTTTTAACGCCCGCAGGTATTACGAGTCAGGCAGGTACAGATGTACCACTCACATTTCTCAGCGATTTTCGCATACCGCAAATCCCCTTACGTCAATTGTGTATCCTATCTTTTTAATGGGATTTTCCTAACGCCAGTATTACGATTGCAGGAAAAAGTGAGCAGTAGACCCTCTCCTGTCAAGACTCCTACCGCATTTAAAAGTCAGTAGTTAAGAGTTTTATGGGCTAAAGCCATAACATAAAACTCTTAACTAAAGTGCTACAAAGTACACTAACACCCATAAACTACCTATTAACCCCTAAACCGAGGCCCCCCCCCACATCGCAAACACTTAATTTAAATTTTTAACCCCTAATCTGCCGACCGGACATCGCCGCCACTGTAATAAATATATTAACCCCTAAACCGCCGCACTCCCGCCTCGCAAACACTAGTTAAATTTTATTAACCCCTAATCTGCCGTCCCTAACATCGCCGACACCTATCTACATTTATTAACCCCTAATCTGCCGCCCCCAACATCGCCGCTACTATATTACATTTATTAACCCCTAAACCTAAGTCTAACCCTAAGTCTAACCCTAAGTCTAACCCCCCCTGACTTAAATATAATTTAATTAAAACGAAATAAAATTACTACAATTAAATAAATTAATCCTAATTAAAACTAAATCCTTGCCGATAAAATAAACCCTAAGATAGCTACAATATAACTAATAGTTACATTTGTAGCTATCTTAGGGTTTATATTTATTCTACATGCAACTTTGTATTTATTTTAAACTAGGTAGAATAGTTATTAAATAGTTATTAACTATTTAACCCTTTAAGGACACAGCTTTCTGTTTGCTCAATTGTTTTATGACGGAAAAATTCCGTCATATGTCCTTAAGAGGTTAATAACTACATAGTTAAAATAAGGACAAATTTACCTGTAAAATAAATCTTAACCTAAATTACAATTACACCTAACACTACACTATCATTAAATTAATTACATAAACTACAATTAAATAAACTAAAGCACAAAAAAAACCCACTAAATTACAGCAAATAAAAAAATAATTAAAACATTTTTAAGCTAATTACACCTACTCTAATCCCCCTAATAAAATAAAAAAGCCCCCCAAAATAATAAAATTCCTTACCCTATACTAAATTACAAATAGCCTTTTGCGGGGCATTGCCCCAAAGTAATTAGCTCTTTTACCTGTAAAAAAAAGACAATACCCCCCCCCAACATTACAACCCACCACCCACACACCCAACCCTACTCTAAAACCCACCCAATCCCCCCTTAAAAAAACCTAACACTACCCCCTTGAAGATCACCCTACCTTGAGACGTCTTCACCCAGCCGGGCACAAAGCATAAGGTAGGAAAAATCATATTGGCTGATGCAATCAGCCAATAGAATTGAGCTTGCATTCTATTGGCTGATTGGAAGAGCCAATAGGATTTTTTCTACCTTAATTCCGATTGGCTGATAGGATTCTATCAGCCAATCGGAATTGAAGGGACGCCATCTTGGATGACGTCACTTAAAGAAACCTTCATTCTTCAGTCGCCGTCGGATGGAAGAGGATGCTCCGCGTCAGTCAGATGTCTTCAAGATGGACCCGCTCCGGATGGAAGAAGATAGAAGATGCTGTCTGGATGAAGACTTCTGCCGGTCTGGATGTCCTCTTCTGGCCGGATCGGATAAAGACTTCTGCCCCTCTGGAGGTCCACTTGTGCCTGGCTGGGTGAAAACATCTCAAGGTAGGGTGATCTTCAAGGGAGTAGTGTTAAGTTTTTTTAAGGGGGGATTGGGTGGGTTTTAGAGTAGGGTTGGGTGTGTGGGTGGTGGGTTTTAATGTTGGAGGGGGTATTGTATTTTTTTTTACAGGTAAAAGAGCTGATTACTTTGGGGCAATGCCCTGCAAAAGGCCCTTTTAAGGGCTATTTGTAATTTAGTATAGGGTAGGGAATTTTATTATTTTGGGGGCCTTTTTTATTTTATTAGGGGGATTAGAGTAGGTGTAATTAGCTTAAAAAAAATTAAATTATTTTTTTATTTGCTGTAAATTAGTGTTTGTTTTTTTGTACTTTAGTTTATTTTATTTAATTGTAGTTAATTGTAGGTAGTTTATGTAATTAATTTAATGATAGTGTAGTGTTAGGTGTAATTGTAATTTAGGTTAGGATTTATTTTACAGGTAAATTTGTACTTATTTCATCTAGGTAGCTATTAAATAGTTAATAACTATTTAATAACTATTCTACCTAGTTAAAATAAATAAAAAGTTGCCTGTAAAATAAATATAAATCCTAAGATAGCTACAATGTAACTATTAGTTATATTGTAGCTAGATTAAGGATTACTTTACAGGTAAGTATTTAGTTTTAAATAGGAATAATTTAGTTATAGTAAATTTATTTAGATGTATTTAAATTATATTTAAGTTAGGGGGGGTGTTAGGGTTAGGGGTTAATAAATTTAATATAGTTGCGGCGACATTGGGGGCGACAGATTAGGGGTTAATAAATATAATGTAGGTGTCGGCGATGTTGGGGGCATCAGATTAGGGGTTCATAAATATAATGTAGGTGGCGGCGGGGTCCAGAGCGGCAGATTAGGGGTTAATAATATAATGTAGGTGGCGACGATGTCGGGGGCGGCATATTAGGGGTTAATAAGTGTAATATTAGGGGTGTTTAGGTGTAGACATAACTTATTTCTCCGAAGGAAACAATGGGGCTGCGTTAGGAGCTGAACGCTGTTTTTTGCAGGTGTTCGTTTTTTTTTCAGCCAGCTCAGTCCCATTGTTTCCTATGGGGAAATCGTGCACGAGCACGTTCAGCCAGCTAACCGCTGACTTAAAGGGACAGTCTAGTCAAAAACACAATTTATGCTTACCTGATAAATTTATTTCTCTTGTGGTGTATCCAGTCCACGGATCATCCATTACTTGTGGGATATTCTCCTTCCCAACAGGAAGTTGCAAGAGGACACCCACAGCAGAGCTGCTATAATGCTCCTCCCCTAACTGCCATATCCAGTCATTCGACCGAAACAACCCGAGAAAGGAGAAACCATAGGGTGCAGTGGTGACTGTAGTTTAATCTAAAATTTTGACCTGCCTTAAAATGACAGGGCGGGCCGTGGACTGGATACACCACAAGAGAAATAAATTTATCAGGTAAGCATAAATTGTGTTTTCTCTTGTAAGGTGTATCCAGTCCACGGATCATCCATTACTTGTGGGATACCAATACCAAAGCTAAAGTACACGGATGAAGGGAGGGACAAGGCAGGTACTTAAACGGAAGGTACCACTGCCTGTAAAACCTTTCTCCCAAAAATAGCCTCCGAAGAAGCAAAAGTATAAAATTTGTAGAATTTGGAAAAAGTATGAAGCGAAGACCAAGTCGCCGCCTTGCAAATCTGTTCAACAGAAGCCTCATTTTTAAAGGCCCAAGTGGAAGCCACAGCTCTAGTAGAATGAGCTGTAATCCTTTCAGGAGGCTGCTGTCCAGCAGTCTCATAGGCTAAGCGGATTATGCTTCTTACCCAAAAACAAAGAGAGGTTGCCGAAGCCTTTTGACCTCTTATCTGTCCAGAGTAAACAACAAACAAAGCAGATGTTTGACGAAAATCTTTAGTAGCTTGTAAGTAAAACTTTAAAGCACGAACCACGTCCAGATTATGTAAAAGACGTTCCTTCTTTGAAGAAGGATTAGGACACAATGATGGAACAACAATCTCTTGATTGATATTCTTAGTAGATACCACCTTAGACAAAAACCCAGGTTTTGTACGCAGAACTACCTTATCTGCATGGAAGATCAGATAAGGAGAATCACATTGTAAAGCAGATAACTCAGAGACTCTACGAGCCGAGGAAATAGCCATCAAAAAAAGAACTTTCCAAGATAAAAGCTTGATATCTATGGAATGAAGAGGTTCAAACGGAACCCCTTGAAGAACTTTAAGAACCAAATTTAAGCTCCATGGGGGAGCAACAGGTTTAAACACAGGCTTGATTCTTACCAACGCCTGACAAAACACCTGAACGTCTGGAACATCCGCCAGACGCTTGTGCAAAAGAATAGACAGTGCAGATATCTGTCCCTTCAAAGAACTAGCTGATAATCCTTTCTCCAAACCCTCTTGGAGAAAAAATATCCTGGGAATCCTGACCTTACTCCATGAGTAGCCCTTGGATTCACACCAATAAAGATATTTACGCCATATCTTATGGTAGATTTTCCTGGTAACAGGCTTTCGTGCCTGTATTAAGGTATCAATGACAGACTCGGAGAAGCCACACTTTGATAAAATCAAGCGTTCAATCTTCATGCAGTCAGTCTCAGAGAAATTAGATTTGGATGATTGAAAGGACCTTGAAGTAGAAGGTCTCGTCTCAAAGGCAGAGTCCAAGGTGGAAAGGATGACATGTCCACTAGGTCTGCATACCAGGTCCTGCGTGGCCACGCAGGCGCTATCAAAATCACTGATGCTCTCTCCTGCTTGATTTTGGCAATCAGTTGAGGGAGCAGAGGAAACGGTGGAAACACGTAAGCCAGGTTGAAAGACCAAGGCGCTGCTAGAGCATCTATCAGCGTTGCTTCCGGGTCCGTGGACCTGGATCCGTAATAGGGAAGCTTGGCATTCTGGCGAGACGCCATGAGATCCAGTTCTGGTTTGCCCCAACGATGAATCAATTGAGCAAACACCTCCGGATGGAGTTCCCACTCCCCCGGATGAAAAGTCTGACGACTTAGAAAATCCGCCTCCCAGTTCTCTACACCTGGGATATGGATCGCTGACAGGTAGCAAGAGTGTTTCTCTGCCCAGCGAATTATTTTGGAGACTTCTAACATCGCTAAGGAATTCCTTGTTCCCCCTTGATGGTTGATGTAAGCCACAGTCGTGATGTTGTCCGACTGAAATCTGATGAACCTCAGGGTTGTTAACTGAGGCCAAGCCTGAAGAGCATTGAATATTGCCCTCAATTCCAGAATATTTATTGGGAGGAGTTTCTCCTCCTGAGTCCACGATCCCTGAGCCTTCAGGGAGTTCCAGACTGCACCCCAACCTAGAAGGCTGGCATCTGTCCAATCTGGCCTGCAAATGGACCCGAGATAGCCACCAGAGAAGAGAATCTCTGGTCTCTTGATCCAGATTTAGTAGAGGGGACAAATCTGTGTAATCCCCATTCCACTGACTGAGCATGCATAGTTGCAGCGGTCTGAGATGTAGGCGCGCAAACGGAACTATGTCCATTGCCGCTACCATTAAGTCGATTACCTCCATGCACTGAGCCACCGAAGGGCACGGAATAGAATGGAGAACACGGCAAGAATTTAGAAGTTTTGATAACCTGGACTTCGTCAGGTAAATTTTCATTTCTACAGAATCTATCAGAGTCCCTAGGAAGGAGACTCTTGTGAGTGGGGACAGAGAACTCTTTTCCTCGTTCACTTTCCACCCGTGCGACCTCAGAAATGCCAGAACTATGTCCGTATGGGACTTGGCAATTTGGAAATTTGACGCCTGTATCAGGATGTCGTCTAGATAAGGGGCCACTGCTATGCCCCGCGGCCTTAGGACCGCCAGAAGCGACCCCAGAACCTTTGTAAAAATTCTTGGGGCTGTAGCTAACCCGAAGGGAAGAGCCACAAACTGGTAATGCCTGTCCAGAAAGGCAAACCTTAGGAACCGATGATGATCTTTGTGTATCGGAATGTGAAGGTAAGCATCCTTTAGATCGACCGTAGTCATATATTGACCCTCCTGGATCATAGGTAGGATGGTCCGAATAGTTTCCATTTTCAATGATGGAACTCTGAGGAATTTGTTTAAAATCTTTAGATCCAAGATTGGTCTGAAGGTTCCCTCTTTTTTGGGAACCACAAACAGATTTGAGTAAAATCCCTGTCCCTGTTCCTCCTTTGGAACTGGATGGATAACTCCCATAACTAGGAGGTCTTGCACACAGTGTAAGAATGCCTCTTTCTTTATCTGGTTGACAGATAATCGTGAAAGGTGAAATCTCCCTTGTGGAGGGGAAGCCTTGAAGTCCAGAAGATACCCCTGAGATATAATCTCCAACGCCCAGGGATCCTGAACATCTCTTGCCCACGCCTGGGCAAAGAGAGAAAGTCTGCCCCTACTAGATCCGTTACCGGATAGGGGGCCATTCCTTCATGCTGTCTTAGAGGCAGCAGCAGGCTTTTTGGCCTACTTGCCTTTGTTCCAGGACTGGTTAGGTTTCCAGGCCGTCTTGGACTGAGCAAAAGTTCCCTCTTGTTTTGTAGCAGAGGAAGTTGATGCTGCACTTGCCTTGAAGTTTCGAAAGGCACGAAAATTAGACTGTTTGGCCCTTGATTTGGACCTGTCCTGAGGAAGGGCATGACCTTTACCTCCAGTAATGTCAGCAATAATTTCCTTCAAACCAGGCCCGAATAGGGTCTGCCCCTTGAAGGGAATGTTAAGTAATTTAGACTTTGAAGTCACGTCAGCTGACCAAGATTTAAGCCATAGCGCCCTACGCGCCTGGATGGCAAATCCAGAATTCTTAGCCGTTAGTTTAGTCAAATGAACAATGGCATCAGAAACAAAAGAATTAGCTAGCTTAAGTGCTCTAAGCTTGTTAAAGGGATACTAACCACACATTTTTTCTTTCATGATTCAGATAGAGCATGCAATTTTAAGCAACTTTTTAATTTACTCCTATTATCAATTTTTCTTTGTTCTCATGTTATCTTGATTTGAAAAAGCAGTAATAAAGGTTTAGGAGCCGGCCCATTTTTAGTTCAGCACATTGGTAGAGCTTGCTGATTGGTTTGCTACATTTAGCCACAAATCAGCAAGTGCTACCAGGGGCTGGAAAAAAAATGGTCTGTCTCTAAAGCTTACAGTACTGCTTTTTCAAATCAAGATAGCATGAGAACAAAGAAAAATTGATAATAGGAGTAAATTAGAAAGGTGCTTAAAATCTCATGCTCTATCTGAATCATGAAAGAAAAAAATTGGGTTTAGTATCCCTTTAAGTATGTCCTCCAATGGAGTCGTTGTCTGTAAAGCCTCTTCCAGAGACTCAAACCAGAACGCCGCAGCAGCAGTGACAGGAGCAATGCATGCAAGGGGCTGCAGGATAAAAGCTTGTTGAATAAACATTTTCTTAAGGTAACCCTCTAATTTTTTATCCATAGGATCTGAAAAAGCACAGCTGTCCTCGACAAGGATAGTAGTACGCTTTGCTAAAGTAGAAACTGCTCCCTCCACCTTAGGGACCGTCTGCCATAAGTCCAGTATGGTGGCATCTATGGGAAACATTTCTCTAAAAATAGGAGGGGGGGAAAACGGCACACCGGGTCTATCCCACTCTTTATTAATAATTTCTGTAAACCTTTTAGGTATTGGAAAAACCTCAGTACACACCGGCACTGCAAAGTATTTATCCAGTCTACACAATTTCTCTGGCACTGCAATTGTGTCACAGTCATTCAGAGCAGCTAAAACCTCCCTAAGCAAAACACGGAGGTTCTCAAGCTTAAATTTAAAAGTAGAAATATCAGAATCAGGTTTCCCTGAGTCAGAGATATCACCCACAGACTGAAGCTCTCCTTCCTCAGCTTCTGCATATTGTGAGGCAGTATCAGACATGGCTCTTAAAGCGTCTGTATGCTCTGTATTACGCCTAACACCAGAGCTATCACGCTTTCCTCTAAATTCAGGCAGTCTGGCTAATACCGCTGACAGTGTATTATCCATGACTGCCGCCATGTCTTGTAAAGTAATCGCTATGGGCGTCCTTGATGTACTTGGCGCCATTTGAGCGTGAGTCCCTTGAGCGGGAGTTAAAGGGTCTGACACGTGGGGAGAGTTAGTCGGCATAACTTCCCCCTCGTCAGAATCCTCTGGTGATAAATTTTTTAAAGACAAAAGCTGATCTTTATTGTTTAAAGTGAAATCAATACATTTAGTACACATTCTCATATGGGGTTCCACCATGGCTTTTAAACATAATGAACAAGGAGTTTCCTCTATGTCAAACATGTTTGTACAGACTAGCAATGAGACTAGCAAGCTTGGAAAACACTTTAAAACAAGTTAACAAGCAAATATAAAAAACGGTACTGTGCCTTTAAGACAAACAAATTTTGTCAAAATTTGAAAAACAGTGAAAAAAGGCAGTAAATCAAACGAAATTTTTACAGTGTATGTAATAGGTTAGCAGAGCATTGCACCCACTTGCAAATGGATGATTAACCCCTTAATGCAAAAAACGGATCAAAAAAACTAAATAAACGTTTTTTTAAACAGTCACAACTGCCACAGCTCAGCTGTGGCCCTACCTTCCTCAATAAACGACTTTTGAAGCCTTCAGAGATGTCCTATAGCATGCAGGGGACTGCCGAGGGAAACTGAATGTCTGTCTGTAATTTTAACTGCGCAAAAAAGCGCTAAAATAGGCCCCTCCCACTCATACTACAACAGTGGAAAGCCTCAGGAAACTGTTTCTAGGCAAAAATCAAGCCAGCCATGTGGGAAAAACTAGGCCCCAATAAGTTTTATCACCAAAGCATATATAAAAACGATTAAACATGCCAGCAAACGTTTTATATTGTCATATTATCAGAGTATATATCTCTGGTAGTAAGCCTGATACAAGTCGCTATTAAATCACTGTTTTTAGGCTTAACTTACATTAATCAGGTACCGGCAGCATTTTCTAGTCCCTAGAAAAACTTAAAACTGCACATACCTCAATAGCAGGATAATCTGCACGCCATTCTCCCTCTGAAGTTACCTCACTCCTCAGACATATGTGAGAACAGCAGTGGATCTTAGTTACAAGCTGCTAAGATCATAGAAAAACGCAGACAGATTCTTCTTCTAAATACTGCCTGAGATAAAATAGTACAACTCCGGTACTATTTGAAAATAACAAACTTTTGATTGAAGAAAAAACTAACTATATTTTACCACTCTCCTCTTACTACCTCCATCTTTGTTGAGAGTTGCAAGAGAATGACTGGATATGGCAGTTAGGGGAGGAGCTATATAGCAGCTCTGCTGTGGGTGTCCTCTTGCAACTTCCTGTTGGGAAGGAGAATATCCCACAAGTAATGGATGATCCGTGGACTGGATACACCTTACAAGAGAAATTAAACTTTCATGAATCAGATAGGGTATGCAATTTTAAACAACTTTCTAATTTACTTATATTATCTAATTTGCTCAATTCTTTAGATATCCTTTGTTGAAGAAATAGCAATGCACATGTGTGAGCCAATCACACAAGGCCTCTAGGTGCAGCAACCAATCAGCAGCTACTGAGCATATCTAGATAGGCTTTTCAGCAAGTGATATCAAGAGAATGAAGCAAATTAGATAATAGAAGTAAATTAGAAAGTTGTTTAAAATGACATGCTCTTTCTAAAACACGAAAGAAAAAAATTGGCTTTCATGTCCCTTTAAGCAACGCTGTTATTGAGGTAAGATGTGGAGCTAAATTTTGCTCAACACTCACTTTTCTGAGGCTAACGCCGGCTTGAAGAAAACTCGTAATACCAGCATTGTCTTAAGTGAGCGGTGAGAAAAAAAGGCTTGTTAGCCCCGCACACCATTACCGACAAAAATCTAGCCAATTGTTTTTAAAAAAAAAGACAGTGGTCACTGGATTGGCAAGTGTTGAGTGGAGTTGGGCCATCGACAAATTGTTGCAGTAAACAAGATTTGAACGCATTCACACAGGGTTTATACACTGATTTATTGCAACTCTACTCAAGTGTTATAATTACAAGGTGTCCCCTTAAAAGAATATGAAACCCAAAAATGTTCTTTTGTGATTCAGACAGAGCATACAATTTTTAAAAAGTTTTCAATTCTATGGCAGCAGTATTTGCAACTATGTATTACATTGCTATAAACAATATTGCAAACACTGCAGCCAGATGGCTAAACACACGTGCATGCTCCTGAGCTCACCTACGGTTACTCTTTAAGAAAGGATACCAATAATAACTAAGCAAAACTAATAATAGAAGTAAATTGAAAAGTTATTTCAAACTTCATAATCTATGCAATTTTTACTTTACCAGTGCTTTAAACATTTGTGTTTGTTGACTAATTATGTGCGACAGGACTCTCCCTATAACTTGCCTTTTTGTCTCTAATGCTCTTTACTATTCAAGAAAAGATAGCATGGTAGACACAAAGCCATCCATTAGGAACCTAGGAAATCTTCTGTACTAGTAATAGGAATAATAAAGTCAAGAGGGTGCCAGCATTGTGCAATTCGGCAAGGCTAACAAAATCTTCAAACACTTCAGAGACAGAAACACAAACAAGATGGCACCCAAAATCAGAGGCAATATGAAAAGTATATTCTTTCTAGGGATTAACTAATAATACCTAATGTATTTATTTATAAATGGAAATTTCCATCTGTATACAATGGCAAAATGTGGTAATGTCAGAGAGTAAGTTTAAAATGTGAACCCCTTAAAAAGGACATTGAACACTAAATACATTTTATAAGCATAGTACTGAGGTTATTCCCATCTCCTTCAAGTCATGGGTGCCGCCATGTTGAAATCTAGCTTTCACTATATTTCAGTGCTGCACATGTGCAGTAACTCAGAGTAACCTATGTTCCATAATGGCAGCACCCATGATTAGACGGAGGTGCATACAATTAATTTAGTTCTTAGATCCCCTTTAAGGATTGAGTTTTTTTCCCAGTTTCCTTTCTTAAATAATACAGGTAATTTTGATCACTATTGGTTTCACCTTAATTATCCACTCTCGTTAAGTACGCCCATACATATGTATATGTATATATATTATACACCATTTTCTTAACACACAAACAGGCCTTTCTTGCGATTCCCTACATCAGGGACCGACAAACCCGGGCGCCTTTGGTGCCTTAAAAACAAAATTTATGCTTACCTGATAAATGTATTTCTTTCTTAACACGGTGAGTCAACGAATCATCATCAATTACTGTTGGGAATATCACTCCTGGCCAGCAGGAGGAGGCAAAGAGCACCACAGCAAAGCTGTTAAATATCACTCCCCTACCCACAATCCCCCAGTCATTCGACCTAAGGGAAAGGAGAGAAAGGAAGTAAAACAAGGTGCAGAGGTGCCTGAGGTTTATATAAAAAGAAAATGTCTGGATACAGGGCAGGTCCTGGACTCACCGTGTGAAGAAATAAATACATTTATCAGGTAAGCATAAATTTCGTTTTCTTTCTAATGACACGGTTAGTCCACGGATCATCATCAATTACTGTTGGGAACCAATACCCAAGCCAGAGGACAAAGATAAGGGAGGGACAAGACAGGAACCTAAACAGAAGGCACCACTGCTTGAAGAACCTTTCTCCCAAAAGAAGCATCAGCCGAGGAAAAGTATTGAATTTATAGAATTTGGAAAAAGTGTGCAAAGATGACCAAGTTGCAGCCTTGCAAATCTGTTCTACAGAAGCTTCATTTTTGAAGGCCCAGGAAGAAGAAACAGCCCTTGTGGAATGAGCTGTGATTTTCTCAGGAGGTTGCTGTCCAGCAGTCTCATATGCCAAGCGAATAACGCTCTTCAGCCAAAAGGGAAAGTGAAGTAGCCATAGCTTTCTGAACCTTGCATTTCCTAGAAAAGCAAACAAACAATGCAGAAGACTGATGAAAGTACTTAGTTGCCTGCAAATAAAATTTTAGCGCTCGCACAACATCCAGATTATGCAACAAGCGTTCTTTGTGAGAAGAAGGATTAGGACACAAAGAAGGTACAACGATTTCCCGATTAATATTCTTGACCAAGACAACCTTGGGCAGGAAACCAAACTTAGTACGCAGAACCACCTTATCAGAGTGAAATATAAGATAAGGGGCATCACAATGTAAAGCAGAGAGTTCCGAAACTCTCAGAGCAGAGGAAATAGCAACAAGAAACAAAACTTTCCAAGATAATATCTAAAGAATGCATAGGCTCAAACAGAGCCTGTTGTAAAACTTTAAGAACAAGGTAAAGACTCCATGGAGGAGTAACAGGTTTAAACACAGGCTGAATTCTAACCAAGGCCTGACAAAACGATTGAACGTCTGGCACATCGCCAAGCACTTATAACAAGCTCTCTGTTCCCAGTTTCCTGCAACCTGTCAGCTCCTTGTTAGACTGCTGCTGCAGTCAGACCTTCAGTTCCTGTATCCTCTGCTGACGTCATCAGCTGCTGACGAGACTGCCTCTCACTTCCACACGCTGTCGGCCTGCTCACTTCTCAGCTTGTCCTGCTGTTCAGCCTATTTACAGTTCCACTGAATTACTTCCCTGCTTGCTCTGCCAGACCGGACTGGACTTACACATTCACCAACTTGTATCACCTTCCGGTCTGTGAGTACTCGCTTCACTGTGCAGCTACTACCTCTTGTGAGTACTATTTTTCTATTTTGCTGCATCCTCTGCATATATTGCCTGCTTGTCATTAGTGTGATATATTTCTATGTTATCACACTGGGCTTCCAGCTTTGGCATATAGTAAGTCACGAACTCAACCCAGACAGCATCCTTTAGTGGTTAAGTCTGTGACACAAAACAACCTTTTATATGTCAAAACCGCAAGGTAACAAACTAGACAATGCTGAAATCTGACCCTTTAGAGTACTTGCCGACAAACCCTTCTCCAGACGATCATGGAGAAAGGACATAATCCTAGGAATCCTTACTCTACTCCAAGACTATCCTTTGGATTCACACCAATACAAGTATTTATGCCAGATCTTATGGTAAATCCTGCGAGTCACAGGCTTACGAGCCTGAATCAAGAGGTCTCAATGGCCGACTCTGAAAATCCACGCTTAGATAAAACTAAGTGTTTAATCTCCAAGCAGTCAGCTTCAGAGAAACGGGATTTGGATAAAGGAAGGGACCCTGAAGTAGAAAGTCCTTCCTCAGAGGCAGTTTCCAAGGTGGAAAGGATGACATTTCCACTAGGTCTGCATACCAAATCCTGCGAGGCCACGCCGTGGCTATGAGAATTACAGACGCCCTCTCCTGCTTGATTCAAGCAATGACAATTGGAAGGAGAGTTAACGGAGGAAACAGGTATGCTAGACTGAAGTTCCAATAAAATGCCAGAGCATCGATCAGAAATGCCTGGTCTACAGATAATCTGGAGAGGAGAAACCTGCCTCTGGGAGGAAAAGATTTGAAGTCTATTTTGTAACCCTGGGAGACAATGTCCACCGCCCAGGGATCCGGTACATCTCTTATCCAAGCCTGGGAAAAAAGAGAGAGTCTGCCTCCTACAAGATCCGCTCCCGGATCGGGGGCCTACCCTTCATGCTGACTTGGAATCAGCTGAAGGCTTTTTAGATTGCTTTCCCTTATTCCAGGACTGGTTGGGCTTCCAGGAAGGCTTGATCTTGCTTGGAGGAAGGGGAGGAAGACTTGCCTTTAAAGTTACAGAAGGAACGAAAATTACTCTGACATCCCTTCTGCTTATTCTTTTTATCTTGAGGAAGAAAAGAACCCTTCCCTCCAGTAATATCTGAGAATTTCCGCCAAACCAGGTCCAAACAAGGTTTTATCCTTGTAAGGAATAGCCATGAGCTTAGATTTAGATAAAACATCCGCAGACCAGGACTTCAACCACAAGGCCCTGCGGGCTAGGACCGCAAAACCAGAAATTTTGGCTCCCAGTTTAATAACCTGTAAGGAAGCATCTGTAATGAAGGAATTGGCTAACATGAGAGCCTTAATCCTGTCCTGGATCTCATCAAGAGGGGTATCCGTCTGAAGAGATTCAGACAACGCATCAAACCAGTAAGCCGCAGCGCTGGTAACAGTGGCGATACACACCGCAGGTTGCCATTGTAGACCCTGGTGGACATATATCTTTTTTAGTAAAGCCTCCCATTTTTTATCCATTGGATCTTTAAAAGAACAACTATCATCTATGGGAATAGTAGTCCTCTTGGCCAAAGTGGAGATCGCTCCTTCTACATTACTAACCGTCTGCTTTGACTCCTTAATAGAATCCGCTATAGGAAACATCTTCTTAAAAATAGGAGATGGAGAAAAGGGAATACCAGATATTTCCCATTCTCGAGCAATAATCTCCGCAGCACGGTCAGGAACCGGAAAAACCTCCACCGCCAAGGGAACATCAAAGTATTTGTTCAATTTACTAGACATTTTTGGAATGACTACGATAGTTGTGTCGGAGTCGTCCAAAGTAGCCAAAGCCTCCTTAAGTAATAAGCTAAGGTGTTCTATCTTAAATCTGAAGGATACCACTTCAGCATAAGAAGAAAGAATTACACTGTCTGAGTCTGAGATTTTCCCCTCAGATGCTACCGACATGTCTTCTTCCTTAGGCTTATGGGAAGGGACACTCTGGATAGCCAGAACTTGATCAGAAACCTTACTAACTGTTCCCTTAAATTTTCTTTTACGCCTTCCCTGCAACATGGGGAAAGCTGACAAGGCCTCAGATACCTCAAGGGATACCTGGGAAGCAATGTCTTGTAGAAAAAAATCCTACAGGATTGCAAGAGGAAACACAGGGCACTGTATGTGGAGACTGAAAAAGTTGGGACACTTGAGGAGAAAGCTGCGGCATATCTGCAACAGGAGACACCTGAACAGAATTTGCCTGGGATAATGGTGGCTCATGGTCAAATATTTTATCTCTATAACTTAAAGTTCTCTCAATGCATGAGGAAAAAAAAGGAACTGGGGGTTCCACCTGAGCATCAAAACATAACTGACAAGCAGCAACTTTGCCTTGGATAATGGTTTGAAAAGCCTCTTGATCCATCTTATGTAATAAATAAGGATAAAGTGTAAAAATTATTTATTTGACAATAAAAAATAAATGTGTACGGTGTCTTTAAATAGAAATGTGTGTTAGCGCAACAAACCAAATAGACCTCAGGCTACCTATACACCTCAGTAGCTTTACTGAGGTGCCTACCTGTCCTGCAGCTCATTTTCAAATACAGAGCGGTTACAGAGCCGTAACTGCCAAAAACAAAGGCTTACAACAGTAAACTCCATGACCAAAGGTGTAAAAACTACTATAACACACTGAGCCACCATAAATCAACTCAAAGTCTCAATGCCCAAACTGCCTAAAAACATAATTTATGCTTACCTGATAAATTTATTTCTCTTGTAGTGTATCCAGTCCACGGATCATCCATTACTTATGGAATATATTCTCCTTCCCAACAGGAAGCTGCAAGAGTCCACCCACAGCAAAGCTGCTATATAGCTCCTCCCCTAACTGCCATATTCAGTCATTCGACCGAAAACATGCAGAGAAAGGAAAAACCATAGGGTGCAGTGGTGACTGTAGTTCAAATGAAAAAATTACCTGCCTTAAAGTGACAGGGCGGGCCGTGGACTGGATACACTACAAGAGAAATAAATTTATCAGGTAAGCATAAATTATGTTTTCTCTTGTTAAGTGTATCCAGTCCACGGATCATCCATTACTTATGGAATACCAATACCAAAGCTAAAGTACACGGATGATGGGAGGGACAAGGCAGGTACTTAAACGGAAGTTACCACTGCCTGTAAAAAACCCTTTCTCCCAAAAATAGCCTCCGAAGAAGCAAGGTATCAAATTTGTTAATTTGAAAAGTATGAAGCGCAGACCAAGACTCCGTCTTGTAAATCTGTTCAACAGAAGCCACATTTAAAAAAGGCCCAAGTGAAAACCACAGCTCTAGTAGAATGAGCTGTAATCCCTTCAGGAGGCTGCTGTCCAGCAGTCTCATAAGCTAAATGAATTATGCTTTTAACCAAAAAGACAGAGAGGCTGCTGAAGTCTTTTGACCTCTCCTCTGTCCAGAATAGACAACAAACAAGGTGAACGTTTGATGAAAACTGTAGTAGCTTGTAAGTAAAACTTTAAAGCACAAACCACGTCCAATATTGTGTAATAGACGTTCCTTCTTTGAGGAAGGATTAGGATACAAGCATGGAACAACTATCTCTTGAGTGATGTACTTGTTAGATACCACCTTAGGAAAAAACCCAGGTTGGTACGCAGGACTACCTTATCCGTACGAAGGACCAGATAAGGAGAATCACATTGTAACACAGATAACTTGGAGACTCTACGAGTCGAGGAATTAGCTACCCAAAAGGAACTTTCCAAGATAAAGATTGATATCTATGGAACAAAAAAGGTTCAAACGGAACTTCTTGAAGAACCTTAAGAATCAGGTTTAAGCTCCATGGCGGAGCAACAGTTTTAAACACAGGCTTGGATCTAACCAAAGCCTGACCAAATGCCTGAACGTCTAGAATACCTGCCAGACGCTTGTGCAAAAAAATAGACAGAGTAAAAATCTGTCCCCTTTTAAGGAATTAGCTGACAACCCTTTTCTCAAAAACATCTTGGAGAAAAGATAATATCCTGGGAATCCAGACTTTACTCCATGAGTAACCCTTGGATTCATAACAATCAGATATTTACACCATATCTATGTTCAATTTTCCTAGAGACAGGCTTTCATGTCTGTATTAAGGTATCAATGACTGACTCGGAGAAGCCATGCTTTGATAACATCAAGCGATCAGTCTCCAGGCAGTCCATCTCAGATTGATTCTATTTAGATGGTTGAAAGGACCCTGAGGTAGAGAGACCTGTCTCAGAAGCAGAGACCGTGATGGAAAGGATGACATGTCCACCAGATCTGCATACCAGGTCCTGCGTGGCTACGCAGGCGCTGTCAAAAACACCAAAGCCCTCTCCTGCTTGGTCTTGACCTCCGGAGGAAATCCCACTCCCCCGGAAGAAAAGTCTGACGACTTAGAAAATCCACCTCCCAGTTCTCAACACCTCGGATATGGATAGCTGATAGACAAGAGTGAGTCTCTGTCCAGTGAATTATTGTAAGACTTCTAACATCGCTAGGGAACTTCTGTTCCCCCTTGATGGCTGATGTAAGCCACAGTCGTGTATATTGTCCGACTGAGTAAGATGTACCTTAGAGTTGCTAACTGAGGCCAAGTCTGAAGAGCATGGAATATCACTCCCAGTTCCAGAATATTTATTAGGAGGGTCTCCTCCTAAGTCCACTATCCCTGAGCCTTCAGGGAGTTCCAGACTGCATCCCAACCTAAAAGGCTGGCATCTATTGTAACAATTGTCCCATCTGACCTGCGGAAGGTCATACCCTTGGACAGATGGACCCGACATAGTCACCAGAGAAGAGAATCTCTGGTCTCTTGGTCCAGGTTTAACAGGGGGACAAATCTGTGTAATCCCCGTTCCTCTGACTGAGCATGCATAGTTGCAGCGGTCTGAAATGTAGACGTGCAAACGGTACTATGTCCCTTGCCGCTACCATTAAGCCGATTTCATTCATGTACTGAGCCACCGAAGGGCGCGGATGGGATGAAAAAAACACGGCAGAAATTTAGAAACTTTGACAACCTGGACTCCGTCAGGTAAATTTTCATTTCTACAGAATCTATCAGAGTCCCTAGGAGGGAAACCCTTGAGATTGGGGATAGAGAACTCTTTCCTTGTTCACTTTCCACCCATGTGATCTGAGAAATGCCAGTACTACGTCCGTATGAGACTGGGCAATTTGGATGTTTGATGCCTGTATCAGGATGTCGTCTAAATAAGGGGCCACTTCTATGCCCCGCGGTCTAAGGACCGCCAAAGCGACCCCAGAACCTCCATAAAGATTCTTGGGGCTGTAGATATCCCAAAGGAAAGAGCTACAAACTGGTAATGCCTGTCTAGAAAGGCAAACCTGAAAAACGATGGTGATCTTTATGCATCACAATGTGAGGATAAGCATCCTTCAAATCCATTGTAGTCCTCTATTGACTCTCCTGGATCATAGTTAAGATGGTACGAATAGTTTCCATCTTAAATGACGGAATTCTGAGGAATTTGTTTAAGATCTTTAGATCCAAAATAGGTCTGAAGGTTCCCTCTCCTTGGGAACCACAAACAGATTTGAGTAAAAACTCTGTCCCTGTTCCTCTCTTGGAACTGGATGGATCTCGTACACAATGTAAGAATGCCTCCTTCTTTATCTGGTTTGCAGATAATTGTGAAAGGCGAAATCTCCCCTTTTTTTGGGGGGGGATCTTTGAAATCCAGAAGATATCTCTGGGATATAAATTCCAATGCCTAGGGATCCTGGGCATCTCTTGCCCACGCCTGGGCAAAGAATGAAAGTCTGCCCCCTATAGGATCCGTTACCGGATAGGGGTCCGTTCCTTCATGCTGCCTTAGAGGCAGCAGCAGGCTCCTTGGCCTGCTTATCTTTGTTCCAGGTCCGATTGTCTCCAGACCGCCTTGGACTGAGCAAAAATTCCCTCTTGTTTTGCCTTAGAGGAAGAGGATGCCACACCTGCCCTGAAGTTTTTAAAAGGTACGAAAATTAGACTTTTTTTTTTTTTTTTTTTTTGCCCTTGATTTAGACCTATCCTGAGGAAGGGCATGACCTTTTCCTCCAGTGATATAAGCAATAATCTCCTTCAAACCAGGCCCGAATAGGGTCTGCCCCTTGAAGGGAAGTTAAGTAGCTTATTTATTAAAGTCACGACAGCTGACCATGATATAAGCCATAGCGCTCTGCGCGCCAGTATAGTAAAAAACAGAATTCTTAGCCGTTAGTCTAGTCAAATGAACAAGGCATCAGAAAACAAAGGAATTGGCTAGCATAAGCTTGTCAAATATATTCATCCAATGGAGTCGCTTAACTGTAAAGCCTCATCAAGAGACTCAACCCAGAACGCCGCAGCAGCAGTGACAGAAGCAATGTATGCAAGGGGCTGCAGGATAAAACCCTGTTGAATAAACATTTTTTATCCATTGGATCTAAAAAGCACAACTGTCCTCGTCAGAGGTAGTGGTACGCTTAGCTAGAGTAGAAACTCTTCTCTCCACCTTAGGAACTGTCTGCCAGAAGTCCCATGTGGTGGTAACTATTAGAAAACATTCTTCTAAAAAATAGGAGGGGAAGAGAACGGCACACCTGGTCTATCCCATTCCTTATTAAAAAAAATTTAGTAAACCTCTTTAGGTATTGGAAAAACATCAGTACACACCAGCACTGCATATTATTTATCCAGTCTACACAATTTCTCTGGCCCTGCGATTGTACACATTCATTCAGAGCAGCCAAAGCCTCCCTGAGCAACAAGTGGAGGTTCTCAAGCATAAATTTTAAATGTAGAAATATCAGAATCAGGTTAAATCATCTTCCCTGAGTCAAAAAAAATCACCCACAGACTAAGCATATTGTGAGGTAGTATCATACATGGTTCTTAAAGCGTCTGTATGCTCTGTATCTACCCCCAGAGCTAACTGCTTTCCTTTAATTTCAGGTAGTCTGACTAATACTGCTGCCAGAATATTATTCACCACCTTTGCCATTTGAGCGTGAGTCCCTGAAGCGGGAGTCAAAGGGTCTGACACGTGGGGAGAGTTAGTCGGCATAACTTTCCCCTCGACAGAATCCCCTGGTAAAAGAAACGCTATGGGTGCCCTTGATGTACTTGGCGCCATTTGAGCGTGAGTCCCTAAAGCGGGAGTCAAAAGGTCTGACACGTGGGGAGAGTTAGTCGGCATAACTACCCCCACGACAGAATCCTCTGGTGATAATGTTTTTAAAGACAAAAAATGATCTTTATTGTTTAACATGAAATCAGTACATCTGGTACACATTCTAAGATGGGGTTCCACCATGGCTTTAAAACATAATGAACACAGAGCTTCCTCTATGTCAGACATGTTAGAACAGACTAATAATGAGACTAGTAAGCTTGGAAAACACTTTAAATCAAGTTAACAAGCAAATATATAAAACGTTACTGTGCCTTTAAGAGAAACAAATTTTGTCAAAATTTGAAAAACAGTGAAAAAAAGGCAGTAAAACAAACGAAATTTTTACAGTACATGTAATAAGGTAACAGAGCATTGCACCCACTTGCAAATGGATGATTAACCCCTTAATGCAAAAAACAGATAAAAAAAAAAAAAAAAAGACATAGACGTTTTTAAAAACAGACACAACAAACTGCCACAGCCAACAGTGGGAAGCTTCAGTTAACTGTTTCTATGCAAAATTTAAGCCAGCCATGTGGAAAAAAACTTAGGCCCCAATAAGTTTTATCACCAAACATATGTTAAAAAACGATTAAACATGCCAGCAAACGTTTTAAAACACATTTTTACAAGAGTATGTATCTCTATTAATAAGCCTGATACCAGTCGCTATCGCTGCATTTAAGGCTTTACTTACATTACTTCGGTATCAGCAGTATTTTCTTAGTCAATTCCATTCCTAGAAAAATATTTTACTGCACATACCTTATCTGCAGGAAAACCTGCACGCCATTCCCCCTCTGAAGTACCTCACTCCTCAGAATGTGTGAGAACAGCAAATGGATCTTAGTTACGTCTGCTAAGATCATAGAAAAACGCAGGCAGATTCTTCTTCCAAATACTGCCTGAGATAAACAGCACACTCCGGTGCCATTTAAAAATAACAAACTTTTGATTGAAGAATAAACTAAATAGAAAGCACCACAGACTCTCACGACCTCCTATCTATGTTGAGGCTTGCAAGAGAATGACTGAATATGGCAGTTAGGGGAGGAGCTATATAGCAGCTTTGCTGTGGGTGGACTCTTGCAGCTTCCTGTTGGGAAGGAGAATATATTCCATAAGTAATGGATGATCCGTGGACTGGATACACTTAACAAGAGAAAGAAACCCTAAACATGAAGGTTTAATAAAGTCCCATATTAAATAAGCCAGCAATCTCCTTGCAAAAGAAAATGAAAATGGCACTTACCTGAAAGTGCTGTCCAGCAGCAGGACAGCTCACCTGGTTTGAGAGGGTGCAGCACCTCACATGGAACTGTGAAGAGAGAAAAACTGAGTAAACCTACTCAGGTTTTCTAGTTAGGGCAGCAGATTATTGAGAAATACACAGTGAGAATTGTACCTCACAAGTTCTCAAGTGCTCAAAAGCCACCACTGCCCTACTGAAGAGACTGATGTGGACTAGGCTAGACCCCAGAAAAGAACAGAGTAAGACACCCACAGATGCTCCCTACTTACCCTCCCTGGCTGCCACTTGCCATAGCAAGCGGTAAATTAAATCTAGCCTGGTGCGGCTGGATGCTTTTTATAGGCCACTTGGATGGGAATTCGAATTCCAATATTGCGACCCATGCACATTGGTGCTGCTGCACAAACCCCTCACATTAACTCTGCCCATTCCTGTCTAAAGAGGTCCTTTCTCCTCCTTATGAAAGACTCCTCCTCAGAGACTGCCCCTTATCTACCTTGGTGGCTTGCACCACAGTGTGATTAGCATATTGCGGCATTTGTCCTAATGACGTCACACGTTGGTCAGCCTTGAGAGAACAACATGGCGATAATGGGAAGATTTGGTGACCAATGACTGAGTTGGCTGGATGTCAGTGTTTGATTCCTGGAGCGGAAGCAGTTGTGTGAAACCGAAGGGAAACGGACAGGTTACAGGTTAGGAAAACTAAGTGTGCACAGCAAGTGAAGACATTACTGTGCTGTCTAGATGGGGACCTTCTGTTTAAGTGTGGGTTTGTCACACTTATACTGTAAGAATTCAGGCAACAATACTCCGCTCATAGGGGGAGTGCAGGTGAGATTAAATCTGCCAATGTTCTGGAGCACGTTATATTAAAGGGACATTCCGGTCAAAATTTATAAATGCACATAGAAGAATAACATATTTGAATAGAAACATATGTGCAATATACATGCACTGACAAAAATGCTTCTAGTAAAAGTTATCACTGCTTTAGTGTTAGCATTTTTCTCTGCACTTGCAAATGAAGCATAGCTAGATATTCTCAATGCATCAGCCGGGGGCGTATTATGGCCTAGGCCAACAAGGCCGGTGTCTAGGGCAACAGATTTGGGAGGGGCAGCACATCTGTCCTATCCTCTCTCTAAAAGCCAGCACCCAGTACAGTGAGCGATAAAGTGCAGGCTTTTACAGAGAAGACAAGGCACATGCGCTGATTTAGGTCGCTCTTTACAGGCAGTGCTCCTTTAAACCGTTGCTTCATTTAGAGACGCCGGCATTTTTGCAGTGGAAGCGTTCTTGGTGAGAAACTTGACCGGGGATATACTTCCAATGTGAACCTGGAGGAGAAGACCTTGTGCCGATATGCTGCCTCCCCTTATCAGAGGTGGTGGGTCTGTGAGTGCAGTGCTTATTGCTGGTCTTAGCAGCTAACAGACTGGATGCGTCTGTGCACTGCTTAGATCAGCTTGTGATGTATAATCATAAACTCTCAGCGCTAATGTATGTTAACTACTAATAGCTAGCTTCCTCTGCATTTATGTGATGTGTTACCATAAACTCTAATTGCTAATGTATGTTAGCTACTAATAGCTAGCTTTCTCTACATTCATGAACCCATGGAGTAAATAGTAAACGGACACTTAAAAAGTATAATTACTTGAATAATGGTAATTAATGTATGTTGTTGCATGTAAAGGGCAGTGATTGTTTCAGTGTATTATTCTTTCCCTCCCTTACTCTCTCCCTTTCTCCCTCCCTTCCTCAACTCACTCCCTACCTTCTCTCATTTCCCTCCCTTGCTCCCTTCTTTCACTCCTTTCCTTCCCCTCACAACTTTTCTCTTCTCTCCCTTCCTGCTTTCCTTTCCCTCCAGTTTTTTCCCCTCCCCTTCTTTTCTCTCCCTCCTCTCAGGGAGAAAATGGTATGAGATGCATGCAATTCAACCCACCTGTATGCAAGTGTTTTGCTAGCCCATTTTCTTTTGAATTGTTAAGAAAAAACAAACAAAACCATTTTACACACAAAACATAAATATGCTACTGGCATCCGCATTTTAAATACTACAGCCGCTCAGAATGCCAGTGGGGCTTGTATCATGTCAGCAATTAACAAATTGAGATATTACCAGATGGTACAAGCAAGTGATGTGTTTAAAATATTGTTGCACAGTGCATACTTAAATACACTTAAAAAAGTAGCTTTTATTAGAAGCATTTTTGCCAACATGTATATTACCCAAAAATGCTTCTATTCAAAACTGAAATGCATAAATGTGGGTTTCAATTTTGGCTGGAATTACCCTTTAAGTGGGAATACTCAAAACACATGTGCAAAGCAGGGTCATGTACAAATTATTCCTCTATAGAGGATATAATATTCTCAACATCACCGGCTAGTTCAATGGATAAGAAATGCGGGGAACATTGTAACCATGTAATGCACATAAGAGCCTTGCTGTCCACAAACCAAATGTCTCATTCATGTCTAGTCTTATACTGTAAAGGGTTACTAGGCATAGCCAAACATTTAAAAGGGAATTCAATAATGAGATTATTGCCTTTTTAATGGAGATGAGTTGACTATCAGGATTTATAAGGATTCAGTCAAAAACAAATATATACATATATACTGCCTCCTAGATTTAAACAACTTTGTCAAGTACTGCCCTATATGGGTACAACATAAGAATAATAAATACGAATTTGATACTGAAACATGGGGCAAATTTTTTTTTATATATATATATATATATATATATTATATATATATATATATTTATTATTTCTACAAAAGTAGTGTAGCTAAAGAAAAACACCTAAAAAAATGAATTTATCGTCCTGATTCTAGGAATACAAATTTATATCAAATAGGGCCAAATACTACAGAGATGGAAGTATTGGTTTCTATATGCTTGGTCTGTAAGCCAAATAGAGGCACTGAATTCAAAACTGCTACACAAAAGTTTACTGAGACAGAAGGGGAGGGGCCAAAATACATTTGACGTGAAAACTGTGACTGGCAGTGATTACATGACCATGGGCCAACTTTTTTGAGCATCACTGGACTGCAACACTCCTGAGTTACATGCTGATCTCAGCATCTCTCATGTTATGGAGGCAACCCTGATCTTTGCACTAACATCCTGTCCCTGCGATCCCTAGCTTGGGGTGGCTTCCATACTGCTATTTCTGCACTGCTTCACTCATGAGGCAAACAGAAATACCGCTGTCTGCGAGACCACCTCTTACAGAGCACAGGACTTCAGTGCTCTACAAGGTACATTGCATGACCTTATGTGCTAATCGTCATTTGATGGTGAACTCAAACTCTGGTATTAAAGGGACACTCAAGTCTAAATTAAACTTGCAAGATTAAAGGGACAGTAAACCTTAAAAATAATGTTATATAATTCTGCACATAGTGCAGAATTATATAACATTATATTAGCCAAACATTTATAAAACATAATTTCCCCTACTAAGCTGCACTTAGTCTTATGGCGCGGTCGGGCCGGGCTGTGACTATACAGCTGAGTAAATATAACAGACCCGCTCAGCAGAGAGCGGGTCTGTGAAACAGCGTTTTTTTTTAAAAATTAATAGGGGAAATTATGTTTTATAAATGTTTGGCTAATATAATGTTATATAATTCTGCACTATGTGCAGAATTATATAACATTATTTTTAAAGTTTACTGACACTTTAAGCAGATAGAACACACAATTTTAAAACAACTTTCCAATTCACTTCCATTATCTAAATGTGCATGGCTCTCAATCTTCTCCTTGTCAGTTGCTACTTCCCAACCCCAAGGCTTTTTGCGCAGGAAGACAAACATCATGCGTCTATGCTAGAGCTGTGAGTGTTTTTGTGTGAATTTAGTATGGGTTAAACAATACTTTGTACTAGGTCACTGTAAGGAGGTGTGAGTGACTTGGCTGTCATGCTGGTACATGGCTCAGTAATGTGCACATTATTTATGGTCATCCTTTAATATAGGCCAGTACAGGTGCGCTTCTCCGGAGGCAAGCTGGAGCGCAGTTACAGGCGAAGCGCATACAGAGTTCGCCTAGTCTTTCATAAATCTAGCCCTAAGTGTGAGGAGGGAGGGCAAGCAGTAAACATTAAAGTGAAACCTATAATGTTATTGTTTTGGTTTAAATAAAAAATTTAATTGTTATCATTAAGAAGATAATTATTTTTCTTTAGTTAAATAAAAGTATTTAAATTGTTATGAAGTATTGATTATTTTTCTCCTTCCAATAAAGTACAGCTGAAAAGTTGATAAAAAATGAATCATTAACCACCAAATAAACTGGAGATAGTTCACCTCCCAAAAATTTCATAATTATCTATGTATTTCTAATGGTATAAAACTAATAACAGGAAAAATAATACGAAAAGTTATTCTAAAAATGAAACCTTTATGTAGAAAACTATTATTTAAATAGAGGCTTTATGGGGCCTATTTATCTTGATGTGAGCGGACATGATCCGATATTGCGGATCATGTCCGCTGCACATCGATAAATGCAGACAGCATACTCTCTCTGCATTTATCATTGCACCATCAGTTCATACCGCCCCCTGCAGATTCACGGCCAATTGGCCGCTAGCAGAAGGTGTCAATCAACCGATAGTATTCAATCGGGTTGATTTCCAGCAATGTCTGTCCGCTGCCTCAGAGCAGGCAGACAGGTTATGGAGCTGCGGTTATGGAGCCCTTTTTTCGCCAGAAAAAAGGGGCATCAAGCTCCGTACGGAGCTTGGCAAATAGGCCCCTTACTGGCTACTAAAGCCAATAAGAGAACATGTGTAGCAAAGTCTGCCTTCAGAAAAAAAAGTGTCCATTTCCAGGTCTGAAAATTAAAGTGACAGAGGGATATGAAACCTACATTTTTTCTTCCATGATTCAGATAGAGCATGCAATTTGAAGCAACTTTCTAATTTACTCCTATTAACAATTTTCTTCGTTCTCTTGGTATCTTTGTTGAAGGAGCAGCAGTGCACTACTGGTTGCTGACTGAACACATAGGTGTGCCAATGACAATAGGCATATATACATATATATGCAACCACCAATCAGCAGCTAGAACCTATGTTATTTGCTGCTCCTGAGCTTTCCTAGATAAACCTTTAAAGCGGCAAAGAAGAAGTCTTCATCACGGTAATGTCTTTATCCAAGCGGCAGCAAAGTCTTCTTCCATCCGGCAGCATCTTCCATCAAGCGGCATCTTTAATCTTCTTTCTTCGCTCCTCCGACGCGGAGCATCCATCCCGGCCGACGACTGAACGACAAATGAGGTACCTTTAAATGACGTCATCCAAGATGGCGTCCGTCAAATTCCGATTGGCTGATAGGATTCTATCAGCCAATCGGAATTAAGGTAGGAAAAATCTGATTGGCTGATTGAATCAGCCAATCAGATTGAGCTCGCATTCTATTGGCTGATCGGAACAGCCAATAGAATGCAAGCTCAATCTGATTGGCTGATTGGTTCAGCCAATCGGATTGAACTTGAATCTAATTGGCTGATTCAATCAGCCAATCAGCCAATCAGATTGAGCTTGCATTCTATTGGCTGTTCCGATCAGCCAATAGAATGCGAGCTCAATCTGATTGGCTGATTCAATCAGCCAATCAGATTTTTCCTACCTTAATTCCGATTGGCTGATAGAATCCTATCAGCCAATCGGAATTCGACGGACGCCATCTTGGATGACGTCATTTAAAGGTACCTCATTCGTCGTTCAGTCGTCGGCCGGGATAGATGCTCCGCGTCGTAGGAGCGAAGAGAGAAGATTGAAGATGCCGCTTGATGGAAGATGCTGCCGGATGGAAGAAGACTTTGCTGGGATGAAGACTTCTTCTTTGCCGCTTGGATAAAGACATCGCCCGGATCGGATGAGGTGTTCGGCCCGGTTGGATGAAGACAAGGTAGGGAGATCTTCAGGGGGGTAGTGTTAGGTTTTTTAAGGGGGGTTTGGGTGGGTTTAGAATAGGGGTATGTGGGTGGTGGGTTGTAGTGTTGGGGGGGTGTTGTGTTCTTTTTTTTTTACAGGCAAAAGAGCTGTTAACTTGGGGTAAATACCCCGCAAAAAGCCCTTTTAAGGGCTGGTACAGAGCTGGGTATTTTATAATTTAGAATAGGGTAGGGAATTTTTTATTTTGGCGGGCTTTATTATTTTATTAGGGGGCTTAGAATAGGTGTAATTAGCTTAAAATTGCTGTAATCTTTTTTTTTTTTGTAATTTAGTGTTTGTTTGTTTTTTGTAATTTAGTTTAGTTTATTTAATTGTATTTTTAGATAGATATTTGTGGTTTATTTAATTTATTGATAGTGTAGGTGTATTTGTAACTTAGGTTAGGATTTATTTTACAGGTAATTGGGTAATTATTTTAACTAGGTAGCTATTAAATAGGTAATAACTATTTAATAGCTATTATACCTAGTTAAAATAATTAACAATTTACCTGCTACAATGTAATTATTAATTATATTGTAGCTATCTTAGGGTTTATTTTATAGGTAAGTATTTAGATTTAAATAGGAATATTTTAGTTAATGATATGAATTAGATTTATTTAATAAGAATTTAGTTAGGGGTGTTAGGGTTAGATAGAGTTAATATAGTTAATATAAATACTATAGTAACTATATTAACCCTAATATAATTAGGGTTAATATATATATATATATATATATATATATAATGTAATAACTATATTAACTATAATATACTTAGGGTTAATATAGATAATATAGCTGGCGGTGGGGTAGGTAGATTAAATTAGGGGTTAATAATTTTAATATAGATGGCGGCGGTGTAAGGGGCTTACATTAGGGGTTAATACTATTAATATAGGTGGCGGCGGTGTAGGGAGGGCAGGTTATAGGGCAAAAGAGCTGTTTACTTTGGGGCAAAGCCCCGCAAAAGGCCCTTTTAAGGGCTGGTAATAGAGCTTATTACTTTAGGGATATTCGATTAGGTGTTAATAATATTAATATAGCTGGCAGCGGTATAGGGGGATTAGATTAGGGGTTAATAATTTTTATATAGGTGGCGGCGGTGTAAGGGGTCAGATTAGGGGATAGATAAGGTAGATGGCGGCGGTGTAAGGGGTTCACATTAGGGGATAGATAAGGTATATGGCGGCGGTGTAAGGGGTCAGATTAGGGGATAGATCAGGTAGATGTGGCGGTGTAAGGGGTTCACATTAGGGGATAGATCAGTTAGATGGTGGCGGTTTTAGGGGTTCACAGTAGGGGGTATGTTCATGTAGATGGCGGCGGGGTCCGGGAGCGGCGGTTTAGGGGTTAAATACTTTATTAGGGATTGCGGCGGGGGATCGCGGTTGACAGGTAGATAGACATTGCGCATGCGTTAGGTTATTTCGCAGGTAGTTTAGGTAGTTACGGGGCTCCAATAGTCAGCGTAAGGCTTCTTACAGCTGCTTTTTGTGGCGAGGTGAAAATGGAGTAAGATTTCTCCATTTTCGCCACATAAGTCCTTACGCTGTATATTGAATACCAAACTGCGCTGGTTTGGTATACCTGTCTATGGCCAAAAAAACTACGGCCGACGGCAGAAATATACGAGCGTAACTTCTAGGTTACGCCGTATATAGGATACTAAACCCGCGCAGATTTTGGCGTCGCCGGCTTTTGCGGGCGACGATTTATATCGTATCGAGCCCCAGAATTTTTATTGTTTTATAAAATAGATAATCCCTTTATTACCCATTCCCCAGTTTTGCAAAACAAACACTGTTATATTTATACACTTTTTACCTCTGTGATTAACTTAATCTAAGCATCTTCTGACAGCACCCTGATCACATGACATTTTAGTTATTATCTATTGACTTTCATTTTAGCCAATTAGTGCAGTGTCTGCCACAATCCACGGGTGTGATCACAATGTTATCTATATGGTTTACATCAGTGTTTTTCAACCAGTGTGCCATGGCACACTAGTGTGCCGTGAGAGATCCTCAGGTGTGCCGCGGCAGACTGAGAACAGTGTGACATATTTTTTACATTTTGCTTGTTTTGATGTGACAGGCTCATCAGGCAGACAGGCAGGCATCATTTACAACCATGACATATTGACATTCATTTACAGACAATCATTATGATGTATAATATATGCTGTATTAGGCTACAATGTGTGATTTTGTAAAATTTTGGGATGGTGGTGTGCCGCAGGATTTTTTAATGTAAAAAAGTGTGCCACGGCAAATAAAATGTTGAAAATCACTGGTTTACATGACCTAGTTCCCCCCTGTTGTGTAAAGCTAATAAAAAAGCATGTGATCAGAGGTGGCCTTCAAGGGCTTAGAAATTATCATATGAGCCTTCCTAGGTTTAGTTTTCAACTAGGAATACCAAGAGAACAAAGCAACATTGGTGATAAAAGTAAATTGGAAAGATGTTTAAAATTACATGCCCTATTTGAAACATGAAAGTTTTTTTTGGACTTGACTGTCCCTTTAAGCAAAAAGGATAACAAGAGAAGGAAGCAAATTAAATAATAGAAGTAAATTGGAAAGTTGTTTAAAATTATATTCTCTATCTGAATCATGAAATATTTTTTTTAGGTTGCATGTCCCTTTAAATACTTTGAGGTGGTAATATAACATGATAAATCATATATAAAAAATCCCTCATTATTTATTTTGTCCCCTTTTCCTGAAATTGTAAGCTTTTCAGTTCTGTTAGAAATGGAAGTGCAAAACACTATATATTCCACATAGCCATTGGCTGCACTCTCTAGTGACCTATGTATAACTGTTCCTAATTAGCCACAGAAGTTAACCTAAGTTACAACATGGCAGCTCCCATTGTTTCATACACACTAAAACTTTACAATTATTTTGTCAATATAAAAAAACAGCCAATTAAACTTTAAAACTATATATATATATATATATATATATATATATATATATATAATATAACATAATATATCTACGTTATCAGACTAATCTTTTCTTTGAATGCATAATTCTTCCTAGCATTTATGTAGTGTGTAATGTCCTTTTAAATAAATTAACATGATACATGGGCAACTATATATGTACATATTAAAAGGCATTTAAATAGAAAAAGATAATAGAGTACCCTGTAAATATAAAATGTGTCATAGAGAATTTAATAAGCAATCTGAATTTTAGGGTCTACATATAATGTATTTGTTTTCTTCCATTGTAGTGCCCCTTGCATGGTCAGAGCAATACTGCAGTAAGTGTAGTCACAGGGTTACATCAGGGCCAGATTGGGCAGCCGGGATACTGGGAAAAATCCTGGTGGGCCGCCGGCCGGCAGCTCAGCTGGGCTGGCAGCTGCTGTGTATAAATTATACTTTTGCTCGCTAACTTTGCGATATTGATTGCGGCCACCGACAGCAGGTAATCAGTCCATGCTGTTACACACCCACTAAGGCTGCAGCACACGCACACTGTGTATTAAAATGGTTATTAAACTTTAATTATAAGTTATTAACCCCCTCTCCGCTACATAACATATTTTCAGCCTATTAAGGTATGTTGTATGACCTCACATAACAGCTAAGATAAAAAAGAAAAAAGTAACATCATTTATTGTCATGTATCACAAACCAGTCTGTAGAGTGCTCAGATTAAAAATATGCAGGTGTCACTGACGTATTAACATTTTGAATGAGTGTGATTTGAATTCAATGCAGACAAATGTAGCTAAAGTATATAATTTTTAGCACATACTGCATGTCTCAGATAAAAATGATTTAATTCACTCTAACTCAATAACACTACTGACTGTCACTGTTCTCATCTTTTATTCCAGTTGCTTATATCAATTAAAAAGACAGAATTGCACTGTGTGTAGATTCTCACTACAAAATATAATACAAAAATGGACACAGCAGTTAATGGATCTTTATCTTGTAATTAAAATATTGGATGCATATGGTATGGGTCATTGTTAACCCTCATCAACAGATACACAAAACAACAACAAATCCACAGCACCACTGTAATAAAAACATATTTTATTCAAATTTCAGGATGTATAAAACATAATGCAACGTTTGGTCATGTTGGCTTTAATAATGCATAAACCACACCCTCTTTACATCTTTTATAGGTAAAAACTCAGGTAACAATCAACAGGTGAAACAAAGGAATTCAATTCACATCCTTTCGCTACTGGTGCCATCTGGTTATTGATGTTCTAGAAGGGGAATCCACACAGACCCAGTGAGTCAAGACACAGTGTAAACAGGAGCAGGAGTCAGTTTTGCGGATCAACACAAACAGTCCTAAAATAACTCCCCAACTGCACCTCAGCCCGCTAGCTTGCTGATCCTTGTGGAGGAAGTCCCCCAACTGCACAGCCAGCCTTGGGTCAAGCTCAGTCCGGCCAGAAGAAGTAGCTCTACTAATCACAACACACATTTACCAGCCAGCTCCCACACCAGCTGCTTGTAAAAAAGTGGACTACACCATCTACACAGTTGATGTCCAGTTCACACACCAATACTACAACAAAATGTGTTGCTAGCTAAATGTTTACTTTCAAGCATTGTAAGTTTACTATACACTCTTGTATACAGCTAATGTAACACGCAGGAGAACATAGTGATGTTACACTAAGCATACATACAGTATGTAAGGAAATGCCAGTTTTTCATTTTAGACTTTGTACACTCATACAACTCAAACATTGCACACACTAGTAGATATCACATACACATACAATTTTTAACAAAAACTGTAGCAAGGGCAAAAATGTACAAGAATGCTAGTCTTTAAAGGAACATTAAAGTGAATTTCTTATTTATGCATCAAATAATTATCCACAGCATTGCAAAATAAATGTTTTAAAGGTATTTCAACTTTAAATCCTTGAATCATTTCTCTTATTTATTTTGCTTTGTTCCCTGCACATAACAACCAATCACTGTACAGCATGTAGGAGTGTCAGAATTCGGCATTCCACAAAATGCCCTCCAGCCTCTCTAAAGGGAGTGAAAACACTACAATATTCACAGTTAAATGACAGGAAAAGCAGGCAACATAAATAACAAACATGCACTGCAAGTTTACATTTTATGAGGAATTACATTTTTTAAAAAATCCAGATAATGCACTCTTTAAAGTGATGGTAAATCCAAGCGTTTAACAAACGCTAGAATTTACCATCACTAAAAATCAAGGGGAGTTTCATTTATCAACCTTGTAAAAAAAAAAAGGGTGCTAAACTCACCCTTTCTGTGCCGTTGAACAGTGCTAAATTCAGGTGCTCCGGCCGCCCACGGCACAACGATCTCCTTCAATGAGGTGACGTTTTCACCTCTGAACCAATAGTGGTGCTTGTCAAATGACAGGTTTCTGTATTCACGCACCGCTATTGGTTCACCTCATTGGTAGAAGATCGTTGTGCAATCGCACAGAAAGGGTGAGTTTAGCACACTTTTTTTACAAGGTTGATGAATTAAACTCCCCTTGATTTTTAGTGATGGTAAACCCCAGCGATTATCAAACGCTTGGATTTACCATCACTTTAAAAGATCACTCAATACAATAGAATTGCATAATTAACAAGTGCATAATAAAATTGCATGCTCTATCGGAATCATGAAAGTTTAATTTTGACTTTACTGTCCCTTTAAATCAGAACTGCAGGTCTTGAGTGGAAACTATCTGTGAACCGATCCGCAGCAGAATCTGCATGCCCCAGCGGTGCAGCTACTGTACCACTGCTGATTGACTCACCGTTTTAACTCCATGATTTTCAAAAATACATGGGCACTCACGGGGATAACTAACTGTGGCATAGAACACCAGTAACAGTAATGTAACCCATTCATGGACAGAAAAGAACATGAAGATTACAAATTGGGCAACACTATTCTACCCCCAACCACTACTCAACTTCTTTCCACTTAAAACACAAAGTAATATTCTTTTATAAACTAGCCTGAACTTTTTGTGGATTCTGTGGACTTATTAAAAGATTTAAAAGATGGGGCATGAAAAGCTGAAGAATTGATCATATTTATATATATATATATATTCCTTTACATTAACATTATTTAAAAAATAGGCTAAAATGCAAGTTTGAAAAAAGAACTGAGATAAGGGGGCAGTCTGCATAGGCTTAGATACAATGTAATCACAGAGGTACAAATTATATTAATACAACTGTGTTGATTATGCAAAAAGGGAGAATTGTTAATAAAGGGATTATCTATCTTTTAAAACGATAAACAATTTCAAATAGACTGTCTTTTTAAATTAGAAGTTAAAAGAAATAGAATGAGTCATTTGAATGGGTTAAACAACTTTGCTCTATACCAAGCATGGCTATAAGATAGATTCTTATTTACTAGTAAACCTTCAAAAGGTGAAAAGCTTTAATTTGTGAGAATTGGAAGTACTTACTGTAGACTTCACAAGCCTAACCCTGCTACTTATTTGCCCATTATACACGGATGATAAGATACTACAAAATAGAACAATTTGCTATCAAAATGGCAGTGACAAGCCTTGTATATCCCAGCAACAAGTCCAGAATGACTCTTCCAAATAAGGCAAGTGGTAGGGGGAGATTAACCTTTGAAAAACAATTGCAGAGAAACAAAGTGTTAAAGTTTTCACCAATCAATGATATTTTAAGTTATTGCAACTCTACAGAAACAGTAGTTATAAGGTGTTTTATTCATAGGTTTATGTAACCACTTAATTCATAAAATTTGGACTTTGACCCATTCAGTTTTTGGAGGTTGAGAAATTATGAAATGACAACAGTGTTAAAGGACCACTAAATACAGTAGCATTGGATAATTAACAAGTGCATAATAAAAAGACAACGCAATAACACTAATAAATTCAGAATCCTCTAATAGTGGCTTTAAAGGGACAGTCTACACCAGAATTTTTATTGTTTTAAAAGATAGATAATCCCCTTATTACCCATTTGCCAGTTTTGCATAACCAACACAGTTATAATAATATACTTTTAACCTCTGATTATCTTGTATCTAAGCCTCTGCAAACTGCCCCTTTTTTCAGTTCTTTTGACAGACTTGCAGTCTAGCCAATCAGTGCCTGCTCCCAGATTACTTCACGTGCACGAGCACAGTGTTATCTATATGAAATATGTGAACTAACACCCTCTAGTGGTGAAAAACTGTTAAAATGCAATCTGAAAGAGGTGGGCTTCAAGGTCTACGAAATTAGCATATGAACCTCCTAGGTTAAGCTTTCAACTAAGAATACCAAGAGAACAAAGCAAAATTGGTGATAAAAGTAAATTGGAAAAAAAAAAAAAATTACATGCTCTATCTGAATCATGAAAGTTTATTTTGGCCTAGACTGTCCCTTTAAGTATTGAACATCATTTCCAACACTTATTTAATAAAATGAGACATTTTATTTAATCGTACATCAGTGATCTGCCCACAAATGTGAACAGCAGTGAACAATGAACTGTACATAGAAAACACGCAATATATATCAGTATCTTCAGTTATCATTAGAAAGTGAAGCTCAAGCAGTTGCCATAAATGGCAAATAATATGTGAAGCTGAATGTCCTCATTACAAGTTGAGTCTTAAAGGGACATCAAATTTAAAATTAAAGGGACAGTCAAGTCCATGATTCAAATAGGGCATGTCATTTTAAACAACTTTCCAATTTACTTTTATCACCAATTTTGCTTTGTTCTCTTGGTATTCTTAGTTGAAAGCTAAACCTAGGAGGTTCATATGCTAATTTCTAAGAAATCTAATCTAACTGCATTTTCACCGTTGTTCATGTGTGTCATATAGATAACATTAAGCTCACGCACGTGAGGTTACCTAGGAGCCAGCACCGTTTGGCTAAAATGCAAGTCTGTCAAAAGAACTGAAATAAGGGGGCAGTTTGCAGAGGCTTAGATACGAGGTAAAAAGTGTATTATTATAACTGTGTTGGTTATTCAAAACTGGGAATGGATAATACAGGGATTATCTATCTTTTTTTAACAACACAAATTCTGATGTTGACTGTCCCTTTAAACTTCCATAATTCAGACAGAGCATGCAATTTTTTGTTGCTATGCACAATTAAGCATTTATATTACAGTATTTATATTTTCTGATCCCTCTGCTAAGGCTAATAAGAGACAGATATAGGGTAAGGTTAGGCTTGTGAAGCCTGCCAGGAAAATGCATAATTTTATTGAAAAGGACAAAAATAAAGAAAATATATATTGAAAATGGTCTTTTACTATGTACAATTAATTATTTTATATCACAAAGTGTGTCATGCCCCTTTAATGACTTACAAATACATAGCTTTCTGGAGCAATATTTGCAGATCTAATTCCAACACAAATGCTGTATAACAGACCTTGACAAACCCCAGGAGCAGATGAGTTACAGCTCCTAGAACAAGGCTTGATAAATCCAGGGAGTCTTATGGATTATTCTAAATATATCTACATACAAAATCTTTTACATAGCTCCTAAATGTATGTCTGACTCAATATTCTTGCTGGCTTCTAATTATAAAATACATCAGTAAACTCCTATTCTTTTTGTATTATTTGTATACAAACTTGTTAACTAGTTTCAAACAAACAAAATTACTTTTATATATATATATATATATATATATATATATATATATATATATATATATATATATATATATATATATATATATATACACACATACACACAGTATCAGGGCATACAATGTTCAATGCACCATGACAATGATTTACCCTTCTGGTTTTATCATACCTAGTAGGTATACAGACCAGTCTCTTCATGCTCAGGAGATAACAGTTTAGAACAGCTTACTGACTGCAATATATGAAGAGAAGACCCTCCCCTTCCAACGCCTTAGCATGTAAATAAGTGTGATGCAAAGAAAGTCTACCCTGTATAAAAAGGGACAGTAAACAACTTGAGATTTTTATAGCAAATGTTTAGTTATTTGTACTAAAACAACTTTACAATATACTTTTATTTATTTTCGCCCCTTACACTAATATTGCTCTGTAACTTTTCTAATTCTCTGAATTTGAAATGCACCCTGCTTTTCAAGATTAACCCTTCTACATATATTTCCCTAATTGGCTTTAGCTTATAACTACTTTACCGACTGTTACAGATGAGGAACAGGACTTGGGAATTATTATTTCAGATGATTTAAAACGTAGTAAACAATGTAGTAATGCAGCGAGTAAGGCTAGCAGAATGCTTGGATGTATTGGTAGAGGTATTTGCAGCAGAAATAGTAAGGTTCTTATGCCACTTTATAGATCATTAGTTAGGCCTCATCTTGAGTATTGTGTGCAGTTCTGGAGGCCATATCTTCAGAAGGATATTAACAAACGTGAATCTGTGCAGAGGAGGGCTAACAAAATGGTACATGGTCTAAAAAATAAAACTTACCAGGATAGGCTCAATGACCTACATATGTATAGCTTAGAGGAGAGAAGGGAAAGAGGTGATATGATAGCAACTTTCAAGTACATTAAAGGGTTTAGTAAAACTGAGGCTGTGGGTATTTTACATAAAATGGAAAATTCAAGAACAAGGGGTCATGATCTCAAGCTGAAGGGTAGTAGATTCAGGAGTAATTTGAGGAAGCACTTCTTTACAGAAAGAGTGATTGATTTATGGAATAAACTTCCTCAAGAGGTAGTAGCAACAAACACTGTAGGGGACTTTAAAAATGCATGGGACAAGCATAGGGCTATCCTACGAACTAGATAAGTTTATACTGTTAGGTAATATCGGGCAGACTTGCTGGGCCTATGGCTCTTATCTGTCGCCATTATCTATGTTTCTATGTTTAACAAATACAAAACAATGCAGTTTATACTAACATAAAGACCATGGCTAGCCTTGACATCTGTAGACTCAAGTCCTGATTGGCTCCTCCATATAAAACAGGAGGAGGATAGAATTTGTTTATTGAATAAACAATTGCAACAAATAATATTTTTTTTTTAAGTTTAGACTTGGTTGATATGTTAATCTACAGCAAGACACCAGAAATTTATAGTATTAATCATGAATATGTTGTTCCAAAAAGATTGCTCTACTCGAGGAGTGTATTTTTGCAATCATTTCACTTCCTTTTGTAGTTGCCTTTGCTGTAGTACTGCAGATATAGTTTTCCTTTTTTCATTAATCATCTCCGTTCTGATGGGTACTATGTGATTTGTAAACATATATTTAGTGGTAAATAATTCAGTTAGAGCAGATATTCTATTTGGTCTTAGTTCACAGATGTGTAAGAGTATTACAGAAAGCTTTTTTCATGACCAGCTCAAACTCTTAGATCTGTTTATTTACAATTACGTAGTCACCATTTTCTTGTACTTTTGTTTTAATCAAAATAGATGAAAATATTATATGTGTAAAGGTTTTTGTAAAAAAAAAAAAAAAAAAAAAAAAAAAAAAAAAATATGAATCCCGACTGTTCGAATACAGACCACACACCCATATCCCTTTTCACCACCACACAGCCTTGACACCACAGCACTTCCACATATTTTCCATACATAACTATATTTAATAGGTTCATCCATAATTAAAATTAAAGAAACATTTGTTTGCATAAACAGGTTTGGAAACAAAAAGGTAAATGGTTTATTTTTTGTATCAAGAAAATTAATTTCAATTTATAAAAGTTATACTGGTTTTCTATGTATCCATTTTGGTTGGAATATTTTTATACAGCTTTACACTAATATTTAAATACTCAAGTGGCATTTGACTAAATAACTGCAATAGTTATGAGTTAAAAAAAATGTTTTTGTTTTTGTACATTTTTTAGTTTAAGAACATATTTAATATGTAAATCTTCACACTCTCAAGAACTAGTGTGTATACTTAAAGGGACATGAAACCCAAAGATTTTCTTTCATAATTTAGGTAAAACATACAAATTTTAAACAACTTTCCAGTTTACTTCTATTATCAAATCTGCTTCATTCTCTTGGTATCATTTGTTGAAGTAGCAGCAATGCACAACGGGTTTCTAACTGAACACATAGGTGAGCCAATGACAATCGGAATATTTATGCAGCCACCAATCAGCAGCTAGATCCAAGTTCTTCGCTGCTCCTGAGTTTACATAGATAAATAAACCTTTCTGCAAAAGTATAACAAGAGAAGGAAGCAAATTAAATAATAGAAGTAAATTGGAAGGTTGTTTAAAATCACACGTTCTTTCCGAATCATGGAAGAAAAAAAAATTGGTTTCATGTCCATTTAAACCACTAAATCACTATTAAAATTACAGTTAAAATTTTTGGTATACACATAAAAACAATTGGCACAAATAATTTATACATATATGTGCAGGAGCGATACATTTTCATTATCAAGCAAGGTTGTTTAATTGAGTGCTAAGCTGAATTTAATATTTTGCCGTTTTTTACTATTTTCAAAAAACTTTTTTTATTTTTCCCCCCAGATCCCCAAGACTTATACCATTGGAAAGGTTACCTTTCCAATGGTGGGTCTTGGGGTCTGTAGCTGCTTAGATCCCTGAGATACAGGTTTCTAATCAGCATGCCCCTTTCCCTATACTTTGTATTAACAATTTTAAATAAAGTTGTGCGGTGACGTCATCACGTCATTGCACGTGACGTCACCGCACGTAATAGGAAGCCCCGGCGATGCCGGTCACTATACAGGCCCGATCGCCGGGGTAGGAGCGAATGGGGGACGCCAGATTGCAAAAAGGTAGTTGAGTGCTAATGATGGCTCTGAGCCGTCATTAGCATTCAAGGGGTTAAGAATATTAAAAAAAAATTGTAATTACATTTTTCTGCAGTCTTCCAGAAGATTAAAGGGCCATTATAGTGTGTGGGGGGAGATTTGCTTTCATTTGTTAGAGCATGTAATTTCATCACTATCAAACTTAACATCTTTAATGGGAGATGACAGGGCTTGTCAACGTGTCAAATATAACTCCATTGTTTGGCTTTAGCAGCAAAGAAACTGCAAAATGTGCACTTTCAGTTTCCAGGACAGGAAAAATCTGCGGTTTTCAGACTGTAATTACTGTAAACAGGGACAAAATAAATGAAATGTACTGCAGTTATCTTAGTATGTATAATTAAAGGAAAATGTTTCTTCATGATTCAGAAACAGCATACAATTTCAAACAATGTTCCCACTTTTATTATCTAACTTGCTTAGTTGTCTTGTTATCCTCTGTTGAAAAGCATAGTTAGGTAGGCTTGGGGACTGGAAGCTAGCTGCTGATTGGTATTTTCTCAATGGTTCACTAGTGTTCAGTTTGCTGACAGTAGTGCTTTGCTGATCCTTCAACAATGGATACCAAGAGAATACAGCAAAATTTATAATTGAAGTTAATTCTGTTTTCCAAATCCATGCTTAATCTATTATGTATGGTGTGTTAAATACTATTAACAACTGTGCATAAATTTGCTGTAGCTTTTTATGTTTTATCCTATCTTGGATTCCCTATTTATTTATAATTTAGTAACCCCACATCTAAACAGGAAGAAGGGGCCCAGCACTTCACCTCCAGCCAATGAACGAAACGCCCTTGTGATGTCAACTTGTAACGCCCTCTCCACCACTCTCCCCGCCTTCATCTCGGGACCTCAGACCCATACAAAAGCAAGATGTCCGCCATCTTCACAAGCTGTGACCCGAGTACTCCCGCCGAAAACCCCTCAGCCACCTCTAGCTGTGCCCCCATCTATTTACAACTCCCCTTCTCTGTGCCTACTTAACCACCTCCCACATTCTCTCTGGGGGAGACACCATATAGGGAGGAGATATGAGAAATGGCGAGGCCTCCAGTGCTCCCCAGACCAAGCCGCCACGGCGACTGCGAAGAGCCAGGCAGCGTGAGGGAGGGGGTCTGTTGAGATGCGGTTTACCTTAATGCAGTATGGTGGCTCGTCATATGTTACCAGCATGTACCTGTCGCCCCTACTAGCCGGATCCCGGGCACGCAGCTGCGGGGACACAAAAACACGATGAAATTAAAAAATATATATTTTAACAACCGAAAGATATATGAAAAAATAACCCTTGAATGGCCATAAAAGGAAAAAATGACTGTCCACCCGCCACCAACCCTTTTAGTCTGTTTCAAAAATTAAGATAATCCCTGTTACCTTCATAAATATTTCAACCGCGCCTTTGGCAATATCCAAATACGTCGTACCCAAATAAGTCCGCTGGTTCATAGAGGCGGACGTGTCTATGAGAAAAAGTAAAATAGGCATTTTTTAGCGCATACTAGGCGAGTGTACGCCGGTTCAAGGTGCGCTAGTACTGCAGTTTATTGGCTTTGTCATATATCTGTATAAAATCGGGGAGTATATATGCAGTTTAGTCGGGGAAGGGGATTCACCCCCTTTTTGTATAGCTTGGGTCCCCAGCCCCAAGACGGGCCGCCCCTGTACTGCTCACTTGAGCTCTGAGTCTCTTTACAGTATTCACTGATAGATAACTTCTCTTCCTAACCTTACCAGCGAACCATGTGATCATATGCAAGCCCATTGGCTAGCAATCCCCATCTCAGAAATGCATATTCATAAGTGAAAAGGTGGTACTGTTTATAGTGTTGCATCATGGGAAACGTAGTTTTATATCGCTGTCCTATTTATTTTTTCAACGAACATTTGCACTGCATGATATTATTGTTTAGCAGTACACGTGTTTGGGTAACCATAGGGTTCAATTCCACTGTTTGTAAAGCACGACCATATTTGGTTGTACCGTGCAGTGGCCTGTCAGGAAGATCATATAGTAAAACTTAGAAAATTGTGACTCTTACGCCAATAATGCCCTACGCAATTGTTGTTTAAACGGCTTGCATTTATAATAGTTACCTGGCAGATAATAGTTTAGATTATATGCTATAACAATCTACCACTTTAAAGGACACTGTCAAAGACTAGAAAATATCATGATGCTATTTACTCTAATGAGTAAAGTAATCATTACCTTTTGAAAATGAAGGCATGTATTATAGGGATGGAAATCACAAACCACATAGTTGTGGTTACTTGTTTTGTGTTTGACAGTTGTTTAAAAAGTGTGTTTGTAAAGGTCTGTGAGCAGATCTCAAAAGAGCTAAGGATACTCACATAGGCCTTGTGATGCAATACTAATATACATATCTAACAACGAAGAGAAAAAAAAAATTATATATAATGTGTGTATATATATATATGATGTGTATATATACAGGGCTCAACATTTACACTCTACTAGCCATTGGTGAGTGGAAATTTAATGGTGGCAAGTAAAAGTTAGTGAGTAAAAAGATGTACACTCCTATTGCAGCATTAAAGGGACACTGTACCCAATTTTTTTCTTTTGTAATTCAGAAAGAGCATGCAATTTTAAGCAACTTTCTAATTTACTCCTATTATCAATTGTTCTTCATTCTTTTGCTATCATTATTTGAAAAAGAAGGCATCTAAGCTTTTTTTTGGTTTCAGTACTCTGGACAGCACTTTTATATTGGTGGATGAATTTATCCACCAATCAGCAAGGACAACCCAGGTTGTTCACCAAAAATGGTCCGGCATCTAAACTTACATTCTTGCATTTCAAATAAAGATACCAAGAGAATGAAGAAAATTTGATAATATGAGTAAATTAGAAAGTTGCTTAAAATTTCATGCTCAATCTGAATCACGAAAGAAAATTTTTGGGTACAGTGTCCCTTTAACATACACACATTTTGGGCTATGTGATAAAAATATTATCGGAAGGGATATTATATATCCTAAAGGTCAAGGTTATGTTTTTCCTCTAAGGCTGTAGGAACACCAGTAGTGCTTAGACTGTTAACTTCTGAGGGCAAATGGGGGCAGAGATAGAGAAATTGGAGAGGAAAAGTAAAAGTGGAGAGGATAGCTGTACGAGAGAGTGGAGAGAAAAAAGAGAGTAAAAAGATATGAGAGAGGGGAAAGAAAGAGTGTAAAGATATGGCCTGAGAGATAAGGGAGAGGGTACAAAGAGAGATTGAATAGAGGAGAGAGGGGAGAAAGATAGTTAAAGGGCCACTGAACTCAACATTTTTCTTTCATGATTCAGATAGAGCATGCAATTTTAAGCAACTTTCTAATGTACTCCTATTATCAAATTTTCTTCATTCTCTCGGTATGTTTCTTTGAAAAGCAAGAATGTAAGTTTAGATGCCGGCCCATTTCTGGTGAACAACCTGGGTTATCCTTGCAGATTGGACAGCACCAATAAACAAGAGCTGTCCATGGTTCTGAACCAAAAATTTGCTGGCTCCTTAGCTTAGATGTTTTCTTTTTCAAATAAGGATAGCAAAATAATGAAGAAACAATTGATAATAGGAGTAAATTAGAAAGTTGCTTAAAATTGCATGCTCTATCTGAATCACAAAAGAAAAAAATTAGGTTCAGTGTCCCTTTAAGAGAGAGATGGTAATTATTGAAAGAATATCTCCAGGTCTGCTATGACCTTCCATGACTGTCAGCACTCTCTCACTTCAACAACTTCCAATTTCTGCCCGGCTGTTGTCTTACCCAGAACCACTAAGTTCATGTTGTTAACTGCTATGCACTTATTTCTGTTAATCTATTACTGTATGTAGCATTATTTAATTTGTTATAGTATAAAAAAATATAAAAAACCACTGCACAATAATGTTTTTCACAATGGCTAAGCATATGCAGAGAGGGGGTGGAGTAGTGGCTTGTGGTGTTGGCAGGATCAGAAGTGGCGAGTAACATCTTGGCCTGGCTAGCAGCTTACAACTTGAAATTTTCAGCCACTGTCACAGAAGTAGCTTTTTATGACGGATATTAGAGGAAAACAGGTTCAGAATAGAATAAATAGAGTTTATTATGGGACCATACAATGTAAAGGCAGAGGTAACATATGAGTACACATACTTTGAAAGTTAATACTCTACAACCTCACACAACATCTGAGCCAAAGTGCATGCGCAGTGCTAGGGTAGCTATTTTGACAGGCAGCTTACTCAGATGTTGTGGGACACTGTAGAGAATGAAGATTCAAAGTAAGTGTGCTAATATGTTACCTCTGCCTTTAAATTCTATTGTCCCATAATAAACTCTATTTATTCTATTCTGAACCTCTTTTTATTCTACTTAGCGTAATTTCACACTCTTTAGGCTGTTTGAGGAATTTCTCCACCGTCATAAAAAGCTACCCTATAACTCTGCATGCGCAGTCTGAGGTCACAGCATTCCAAACATATTTGTGATACAGATTTGGAATGCGGTGACGTTAAATACCGCATGCGCAGTTCTAGGGTGGCCTTTTCTGACAGAACAACAGATTAATGATAAACAAAATGGTGATTTTGTGGGTTTGGTCATTACATCACAGTTTGAGGGGCCTGTATAACGAGTATTCCCTTTTAATAGTGTGTAGCAATGATAATATGTGATGTCTGTTATTAACCCTGTTTTATATATATACACACATACACACTTATATATAACAGGACTCAAAATTTCAGGTTGTAAGCTACTAGCCAGGCCAAAATGTTACTCGCCACTTCTGATCCTGCCCACACCCACTACACCCCCCCCCCCCCATTTTTGCATATGCTTAGTCATTGTGAAACACATTGTGCAGTCCTTTTTAATATTTTTATTTTATACCATAACAAATTAAATAATGCTACATACTCTTATTTTAACGCATTACAATTATCAGCTAGTGAATCTCTGTATCTTCACACTGGACACTGCCATCTTAGAGCTTATATTTGTTACATAACTTTTAAACTGCAAAACAACCTGCAAAAATGTAACACTTCGGCTCTCTATTATGTGAGCGAAACTAAAGTGATAGATACAGCTGTCAGAAAGCTGGTAACATCATAGATCTTTGAAGGTGCACTGCTTCTGTCACAGAAGATAACAATACGGCACCTAGTATAAAATGCAGAGATTTACCAACTGGTTTCTGTAACGAGTTAAAATAGAGCTGTAGAAAACAATAGCATAGTGAGTAGTAACCATGCTACTTTAGTTGTACCCAGCGTTGCCAACAGTCCCTGATTTCCAGGGACAGTCCCTGGATTTTTTTTGTCCCTGGAAATGTATATATACACACACACATATATACAGATAGATAGATGATAAATAGATATAGTGTATTATTTAAATATAATTCATTCCTAATGGAATATTATTATTATTATTATTGAATGGGTTCACATATTATTTGTCTTTCTAATTTTGATGCTGTGTTGTAAAAATAACCATATGCTCAGAATGTGTTCCAGAGACTGGGTAGGTGTAAGAGCTTGGTGCTGTAATCTGTATAATAAACTATGGATAAGTCTAAATTATACTATTACTTTCAAATTGGTGTGTTTTGATTGCAGAACTGAGTGGGCGGAGCAGTTGAACAGTAGGTCGTCAATACTCCAGTAACCCGCTTGCTTGCTCTGCTGCAAAGTGTCCCTGGAATTTTGTTTTGAAATGTTGGCAACTATGAGCGTTAATGTCCCTTTAAATTGTTGAGGTTTATTTATGATGAGCATGGGAAATCTATGAGTGCATTACTCTAGACTTGAGCATTCAGATCATTTGTTAAGATCTGAATATGGAAGTAAGTGGCATTCAGCTCTTTTTGGAGCCGGATTGATTCTGGTTCAAGATCACCATGTTAAGATCTGTGCAAAGCCAGTTCAAATCAAGATAGCATGAGAACAAAGAAATATTGATAATAGGAGTAAATTAGAAAGGTGCTTAAAATCTAATGCTCTATCTGAATCATGAAATAAAACAATTGGGTTTAGTATCCCTTTAAGCACGCTGCACATACACAAGCTTTTAAATTACAGCAAAAATTCTTTATTGAGGGTAATAAACCTGGGAAATTGTTGGCTAGAGTGCTAAGGGCCAAACAAATGACCAATTATATCGCACACATACAGGACCCCCTTAGTAACAAAGTAGCAGACTCTATCAGGATCGTAGCCAGTTTCCGTGACTTCTATGCTAAGTTATACAACCTTTTTCCTAATAGAAACATCAATCAACATACACACAAATGCAAGTTATATCTACGACAAGTAAATCTCCCTATATTACTACAAGATCACATTGACCAATTAAAACCATTTACAGCTAAAGAAATTGAAGTAGCTATAAATTAATTGAAGCAGGGCAAGAGTCCGGGACCAGGCGGTTTCACTAGTGGCTATTATAAAAATGTTAAACATATTTTGATTCCATATCTATTATCTATCTTCAATCACATTGATGAGGGCAATGCGTTGCCATCGTCTATGCTTGAAGCCATTGTTACTGTGATACCTAAGCCAAATAAAGACCCGGCACTACCATCTAGTTACAGACCTATCTCACTACTAAATGTAGGTATAATAATCTATTCTAAAGTACTGGCCAACAGATTAAATATTCTTTTACTATTATTAACACATCCAGATCAGGTGGGTTTTGTGCTGCGGAGAGAAGCAAAGGACAACACAGTTAAGGTCCTCCACCTTCTACAATACTCTAAAGTGCAAAAGCTCCCCTTTATCCTATTGTCAACAGATGCTGAAAAAGCTTTTGACAGACTGGACTGGACATTTCTCAGATTGACGTTGGAAATATTTGGTTTCCCGGACAGCTTTATACATAGAATATTTGAGTTATACTCTTCCCCTACAGCTAGAATAAGAGTCAATGGAATCTTATATGCCCCTTCCAGATTATGAATGGAACTAGACAGGGCTGCCCCTTATCACCCTTATTATTTGTTTTAACGATGGAAGTACTAGCATCTGTCTTACGAGCGAATCCTGACGTTCAGGGAATCACATTGGACAATACCCATTATAAATTAGCATTATACACGGGTGACTTATTACTGACGCTGACTTCACCTAGGTCATCTCTCTCCGTGGCACAGACCACCCTCGTCGATTATGGATGGGTGTCCAATTACTCTATCAATATAACCAAATTGGAAATTTTATCTGTTAACCTCACCGAAAGGGAGATCCTAAAATTAACACAACAGACCCCATACTCAATCCAAAAAAGTCCTTTAAATACTTAGGAGTACATCTGACTACTTGCCGCCACCAACTAGTAGAACTTAATTATGATGCCCTTTTAACGACACTGATAAGAGAGACCTCTGACTGGCTAAATAAAAAGATCTACTGGATCGGTAGAATTAATGTTGTTAAGATGACACTGCTCCCCAAATTTCTTTATATATTTCAGACTCTTCCAATCCCGCTCCCAGAAGCTTATATACCCAAATTACAAACCATGATAAATTCATACATTTGGAAAAAAAAACACCTTGACTAGCTAAAAATACACTGTATCTTACCAAACTGAACGGAGGTTTGGGCGTCCAAGATATGGCAAAGTACCAGGCATCAGTGTTCACCCGCAGAATCCTTGATTGGTGTACATATACGGCTGACAGTAATAGGTTATGGGCACAATCCGAACATTCAATTATAGCTGCACCCCAATTAGGCGTTTTCTGTTGGCAACAGCCAATTGGCCACCCGAATTCCATAAAAAACTACCCAATTATTAAAGAAACCCTGGATGTATGGTCACACTTGATCCGCAAATATACCCATTTATCCTCAGTTCCTTCTCCATTGACTAATATCTTGTCCATCCTAGAATTCCTGGTAGGACTCTCCCTATCGCCAACACAACCATCTAACATACATAGTTTACTGCCATTCCATGACTTGATAGAATCAGAGAACTTAATCTCCAAACAATGTTTTTCGTCATTGAATATCCCACACTTTACGCATTGGTTTAGATATTTTCAGTTGAGACATTTCTTTGACACCCACAGACAAAAACATCTCATAGTTAGGGAATTCACAACATTCAAGAAATTGTGTTGTGCCGAGGGAACACCCCTCCATGCAATATCAATTCTTTACTCACTTTTGAAAGCCCGTCCACGATTATGCAAACCAACACTATAATCTCATGGCACAAAGAGTTGCCATACACATTGAGTGAGGATTAATAGGCAACAATATTTCTCAAAACAAGTAGAGTGGCCCATTCGGCTTCACTCTTAGAAACAAACTACAAGTTCTTACTCAGGTGGTACCTCACACCACAATGACTAAAACACGTTTCCCCCCAATCCTCAGGTGCACAGGTAATGGGACCCCGTATCACTTATGGTGGACATGTCCAAAAATTAAAAAGTTCTCGCACAAAATAAATTCCACGTTTAACAAAATCTTAGAATGTGACCTTAGCTTAGACCCATTAATATACCTATTCACTGTTATTCCTAAGCTACCCTCCAAACAACATGAAGCTCTTTTACAATTAGCTATTTGCAGCGCCAAACAAATAATTCCAAGATTGTGGAAGTCAGAGTCACCCCCAACATGTGGGTCACACAAATGAATACTAACCTGAAACTGGAGAGGTACTTCTATTACTCGGTGGATAGATTAGACTTTTACGCAGAGATAATGTACTATTGGGAAACTAATTATGTGTTGAAGGCGGATAGATCACAATAGAATATAGCCTGTGAGGTTAACCTGAAGGAGAAATCTGATCTCCGGTTGATGTGAGATGTGTCAAAACTGAGACTTAGTTTTTTTCACTTAGATAGTCCTCCTAGGGGAAGATTAACATCAAGTGACCTGGCAAATCGGTACAAATACTATGTTTCAACATCCCTTTATTTAGGAGCTTAACTGCACTAAACTACTAAGCTATATTATTACCCGAACAGGGATTATGACCCAAATTCAAACTTAACCCTTAAAGTTGAATATACATATGGTAATACATCACTGCCCAAGGCAGTTAGATAAAGTATGAAATAATGCTCTAATCGTACACCCTTGTTGCTATTTCGACCAACTGTATTTTTTACGAATGAAACAGGCTATAGAAACTCTGTCAATTTGCAACTTTGTTATTTCTATTAATGTAGTTATGTAAAAAAAAGGATAATACCTGTTAATATAAAGGAGGTTTCAAGATAATACAGATTGTGGACATACTGTGCAATTACCTTATTGATGTATGCAAATGTGGTGTATATGAATATTGCAGCTCTTGAGCCATGATATTTTTCTATCTGTATTTTGTTCCATGTACTTTGTGCAAACCTCAACAAAAAAGTTTGTATAAAAAAAATATGGGGAGTGTAAATTACCACAAACACAAATTAATTTGCAGTAATTTTAGGGCCACTTGTAAAATGGATTTGAGCATAACAATAGCGCTCCACTCATAATCTAGCCCTAAGTGGGGTTATATATATTTTGTTTATTAAATTAACATGTGACTCTTTTAGAGACATAGATTTGGTGGCCTTCACCAAACTTCCCAAACTATTATCAACTGTGTTTATACTTATATCAGAGATTTCAATTCTCCACTTTTGTGTCAGTTCTCCAATAAATATTTGCCCTTGTTAAAGCATAATCATCTTGTACCATTCCTGAGATTTTTTATTTTTTTTTTAAATGTAAACTTTTAGTCTGAAGTTTTTTCTTTATTTTGTTTTGTTTTATTTTAATAATATTTATTGTGGGTTAAAGATGCATACACATATAAGTACAATTAATAAATTAATCTTACAAACAGCAGTCTCCATAACAATAAGAGGACATACATATAAGTGATTACAGACATTATGACAGACCATAATACACAATAATATATATTCTGCTGTCTAAATAGTTACTTAAAGGGCCACTGTAAGTAAATATTTTCTATGCCTGTTACTAACTAACTACCCCAAATACGCTTTTTATCAATAGCATTTCATTAACATATCTCTACCGTATATCAGAAATCTTGTCTGCAAATTTAAAGGGGCAGTCTAGGCCAAAATAAACTTTCATGATTCAGGTAGAGCATGTAATTTTAAACAATTTTCCAATTTACTTTTATCACCAATTTTGCTTTGTTCTCTTGGTATTCTTAGTTGAAAGCTTAACCTAGGAGGTTCATATGCTAATTTCTAAGACCTTGAAGCCCACCTCTTTCAGATTGCATTTTAACAGTTTTTCACCACTAGAGGGTGTTAGTTCACATATTTCACATAGATAACACTGTGCTCGTGCACGTGAAGTAATCTGGGAGCAGGCACTGATTGGCTAGACTGCAAGTCTGTCAAAAGAACTGAAAAAAGGGGCAGTTTGCAGAGGCTTAGATACAAGATAATCACTGAGGTTAAAAGTATATTATTATAACTGTGTTGGTTATGCAAAACTGGGGAATGGGTAATAAAGGGATTAGCTATCTTTTAAAACAATAAAAATTCTGGTGTAGACTGTCCCTTTAATTGTTTTCCAAACCCACTCCGTGGGTATCCTTTGCTCTGTACCAATCCGTTTACAATACCTAGGTTTCAAAATGGCGCTTTAAACACAAAGTTATTGGTTTAAGTATTTTGAACATGCAGTGCTGAAAATAGAGGGCAGGATAACGTGACATCATCAGCGAATAAAAGATATAACTTTTGGAACGTTATGAAACTTCGTTTTGGAGAAAATATAGGTCAGTAGGTTTTAATTAATGTTTATTAACTTTAATATGTTAGTTGTTTAGCTTAAAAATTATAACAGAGAGTAATCCTTTAAGTGTGCAACAAATGATAACGAGTTAAAACCCCTAATTTTATCTCCTCCTTAGAATAGGGGAGGCCACTTTTGGACCTCCAGTGTAATTAATGGAGTGTAAATTACCACAAACACAAATTAATTTGCAGTAATTTTAGGGCCACTTGTAAAATGGATTTGAGCATAACAATAGCGCTCCACTCATAATCTAGCCCTAAGTGGAGCCTATCAGACCACTTTTGGGCCTTAAAGGGACAGTCTAGTATAAATTAAACTTTTATTATTCAGATAGGACTTTTAATTTTTTTTTTTTTTAATTCTTTATTTATAATCCAACAGAGTAAATATAATACAAAAACAGCATTGGCTTTTCCATTCCAAGCCGCAAAAGAGGTCTTAAAAAATAAAAACAGCAATAATACCTGCATAATGTATATTCACATAGACAAAAAGTAAAGGAAATGAAAAGACCAATCCAGATCTGGAAGAAACTAACCTCTATTAATTATGTAAATATACTCTGTTGGTGCTTTTTATTTTATTCTCCAAAAAAAAAAAAAGGGGGGGGGGAACCCCCTTTACCCGATCTCCCTCCGCATCTCCCTCTGGCCACCTACCAGTTTCCTAGCAGGACTGTTTCTGAGTGTCGAAATGGAAAAATTATGTGATTTATTTCAGTAGTGGGAAATATCTTTAAAAATATTGCCCATTTGCTAAAGAATTTCCTAATATCTTGTTCATTGTTTATATTAGTATCCCTTTGCTCAAGTATGCATTGTTTTTTCATGCAGTTCTTTACTTCAACAATACTTGGAAGTGCTCGACTTTTCCATTTTTTGCAGATTAAATACCTGGTAGCCAGAATAGAAGAGATTACTACTTTTTCATTGACTTGCTTACCAGGTTCCCTATTTACACAGAATACTATTTGAAGAAATGTTAAAGTCACAGGAGCTATCTTTAATACGGTTTTTAGCCAGTATTCTAATTTGAGCCAGAAATTTCTTATTTTAGGACATGCCCAGAACATGTGCGTTAAATCTGCTGCAAGATATGCACATTTGGGGCACTTATTAAATCCAAAATTGCCACATCTGAGGCCCCTCTCAGGTGTAAAATAAGCTCTATGAAGAAGTTTAACCTGTGATTCACGCCAGGTGGCAGAAAGTGTGGTCTGGGCAATTTTATTTAATGATAATTGAAGCAGCTTTGGTTCAACATTGCCCTGAGGGATTAATGTGTTCCAATCTGCTGCCATTTTGGATAAAATTGGAAGGCCTTTACTAGCATTTAAGAAATGATAACAAGGAGCTATTGACATATGTCCATTCCTGGCTAATACAAGCCAGTCTTCCAGTTTTCCTAGTCCCCAGCTCCAACCCCTTTCCTTAGTTATTTCCGAGACAAAATGCCTTGCCTGCAGATAAGCAAAGAAATCTTTATTAGATAAATTAAATTCCATTTTTAATTCCTGAAACGTTTTAATGCATCCGCTATTCCTATCTATTATTTGATAAGCTTTACTCAGGCCAGCATTATGCCAGCCTTTAAAGACGGCAGAGTTAAGGCCTGCTTGAAATTTCGGATTTCCTATTAAGGGCAGATAAAAGGAAGCCTTAGCATTAATTGATAGGAGATTGGCGATTTTATGCCATGCCTTAAGTGGATTAAAGATTGTTTTCAATTTCTTAATTTCTGCAGGTACTTCTTTTGGTACAGAGTGTAATAATGCTGATGGAAGGTACGGGATGCAGACGTCTATTTCAAGTTCATTATTTAAGACATAATTATTGAGTAAGATCCAGTCAATTGCTATCCGTGCCAAGAAGCAAAGATTATAAAGCCTTAGATCTGGTAGTGCAAGTCCACCATGTTCCTTTGATACTGACAGTTTGATAAAAGAAATCTTTGATCTTTTCCCCTGCCACAAAAACTGTATAAGTGAACTATTAAGTGTACGAATATCTTTTTCTAATAAAATTATCGGAGTGTTTTGAAGAATATAAAACAACTTTGGAAGGAGGACCATTTTAAATAGAGCAATTCTACCGGAGATTGATATAGGTAAGTTCTGCCATGACTTAAGTTTATCTCTAATATGTTTCAATATCGGTGGAATATTAAAATTATATAAATCTGAAGAGTTAACCGGGATACAGATCCCCAGGTACTTAAAAGAATCTGTGACCTCCCGGAAAGGTATATTTAAAAGAGATGTAGCGTTCTTCCTAAGCCAGAATATTTCCGATTTTGTCAAGTTCACTTTATATCCAGAAAAGGATCCAAAGTGGTCCATTATGTGAATCAGCTTGGGAATGTTCACTTTGGTATTAGCCACATACAGAAGTAGGTCATCTGCATATAATCCAATTTTTATCTCGTGATTATGTATTCTTATACCCTCAAGAAATTGTCTTATCCAAATTGCTAGGGGTTCAATAGAAACATCAAAGAGAAGCGGGGAGAGGGGACACCCCTGACGCGTCCCCCTACCCAGTAATATATCAAGTGTAAGATTATTGTTCACTATGAGTCTTGTAGAGGGCTGGCTGTATAAATTCTCTACAAATTTAGAAAAATTACCTCTAATGCCAAATTGCGTTAATGAGGTTATTATATGTTTATGAAAGATAGAATCGAAAGCCTTTTCGGCATCAATAGATAGAATAGCAAGATCAGGGGCGCCCTCTCCCCGCTCCTCTGAGCCCGACGAATTACCAAAGTACTCCGTAACAACTAGTAGCTCTCTAATTTTTGCAGAGGAGTTGCGTTTGTTTAAAAATCCTGCTTGGTCAAGGTGAATGATTTTGCCCAGTGCCCCCTGAAGTCTAGATGCCAATATTGTAGTTAAAATTTTGTAGTCTGAATTCAAAAGGGCTATTGGCCTGTATGATTCCTTACATTTAGGATCTTTGCCAGGCTTTAGTATTAAGGTCGTGTAAGATGCAACGAAGGAGGATGGAACGGGTTTAGCATTTATGTAAAAATTATTGAAAAGATTACACAACAAAGGGGCACTTTCTGCGGATAGTATTTTGTAGAATTCACTAGGAAGTCCGTCTGGGCCAGCTGCTTTGTTTGAAGATAATTTAGTAATTACTTTCTCAACTTCTTCTATAGTAATGGGAGAGTTTAAAATATCGGCAGTTTCTGCTGATAGTGTGGGGTAGATAATTTTACTCCAGAACTCATCAGAGTTCATTATATCATATGATTTGGATGCATAGAGCTCTTGAAAATATTCAAACAATGCCTGTGAGATATCTTCAGATTTTAGCAATAGTTTCCCTTTGTATTGAAGTTGTTCAATAATTGACTGCTTTTTCTCATTTCTTACTAATTTAGCCTGCATTCTACCAGATTTATTGCCAAACCTGTACATTTTAGCCTGAAGTTTCAGTTCCTTTTGGGCCTCTTGTTGCAATATAAATGTATCCCTTTCATTTTTAGCACGGACATATTTCGCCCAATTTGAAGGAGTTTTATTCATGAGAAATTGATTGTATGAGTTAATCAAAAATTTACCTACTTCCTTCTCTCTAAATCTCATCTTTTTCAAAAGTGCAGCCTTATAGGCAATAATCTCCCCCCGCATCACTGCTTTTGCAGCCTCCCAAAATATATCAGGACGATCTAGATATTCTCTGTTAAAATGCACATATTCCTCAAATTTACTTTTGAGCCAATTTTTAAACTTAAAATCAGGCGTCAAAAAATAAGGAAATAAAAAACGTGATGGGGTAGGTTGTGAATGCATATTTTGAAGTTCAAGGGAAATAGGACCATGATCTGATAGTGTAATCTGTGCTATTTCAGATTTGACCTGAGAGATAGGTATATGTTCGTCGATCAAGAACATATCAATGCGTGAAAGAGTTTTATGGGCTTTGGAAAAACAAGTGTATTTCTGGACATCAAGGTTTTGTGCCCTCCAGATATCTCGTACTCCTAAGTTCTGCATGATTTTCTTAAGCATCTTAGATTCCAGGTTGTCTTTTTTTTGTTTCAACCGTTTGGTGTTACATCTCAGTCTGTCTATTGGACATTGTGATGCCATATTAAAATCACCCCCAATAATTAAATGCCCAGTGGCATATATAATAAGTTTAGACTGAAGAGTATCCCAGAATTCAGGATCAAGCACATTGGGGCCGTATACATTACAGAGTGTATAAACCTTGTGGGCGGTTTTAATCTTTAATAGAACATACCTCCCCCCTGGATCGGCCTCAGAGTGGATAACCTCCAAATCAGTTTTCTTCCCTATTAGTATAGCCACCCCCCTTTTTCTTCTCACACTGGGTGCAAAATAAACTTCCTTAACCCATGAAGCTCTTAATTTTAAAGATTCCTCTGTACTTAGGTGTGTTTCTTGTATAAAGCCTATATCTGTTTGTGTTTTCTGTAGCTGAGCAAGAATAGCCTTTCTCTTAGTAGGTGTTGAGATACCTCCCACATTCCAAGAAACTACTTTACATTTATCTACCATTGTTACCTTTTATAAGACAAGAGGGAGAGAAGGAAGGAGAGGGGGAAAAAGGAGAAAGGGAAAAAAAAAAAAAAAGAAAATAAACAACAGAAAAACAAAAAACAAAACCCCACAACCCATCGAGAATGCCCATCCCTTGCCCCATGACCCGCTTTACAGAGAATCCCGGGGTTTCCCCAATTTAGGACCTGCATTTCATTTATTCAATTGATTGATATATTTAGACTATACTCTTATTAAGGAGGTAGGTCTAGTGAATTAAAAAGAATTTCAGCTTTATGAGCTTCCTCAAACCAGTGTGTGGTCTCATTCACTATGACTTTGAGTTTGGAAGGGTAAATTATGGTGGCACGATAGCCGTGCTGTATGAATTTAGTACATATAGGAACTAGTTCTTTTCTTTTCGACGCTGTATCAGCCGAAAAGTCCTGGAAGATCAGGATTGAAACCCCTCCAATACTGATTGGCTGATACTTGCGGTAGTGTTGAAGTAAAACCGTCTTATCTTGAAAATTTAACAACTTCGCAATTACTGGTCTAGGCCTATTTCCACCTTTCATGTCTGTGCGAGGTGAACCAAGTCTATGCGCTCTTTCAACAATGATAGATTGATAGTCAGATGGAATCTTAAGAATTTTAGGTAGTGTTTTAGATATAAAAGAGGAGAGGTTTTCATATTGTTGCTCTTCTGGGAGTCCTATAATTCTAATATTATTTCTCCTAGAGCGATTTTCTAGGTCTTCTAGCTTGCTATAGACTTTTTGAATTTTAGTATTTAGGCCTTCCAGTTTGGAGTTATGTGACATTGTCAAATCCTCAAGATCTGACACCCTTTGCTCGACCTCTTGTAATCTATTTGAAAATTGTCGTACTTCCTGAGTTAATACGAAGATATCTTGCTTAATTTCAGTTCTCAGATCGTCAAATTTAGGGGAAAGAGCGTCTGAGATACTGACAACTAGGCTTTGAATATTTATTGCTTCTTGCGCTGTAGGGATATTTGATACAATCGCTTGACTGTCGCTAGTGTTCTCTAAGGTACCTTTGTGTTTTCTATCCCTATTGCGAGCCGCCATGGCGGGAGAGGGATTCTTGGACAAATTATGGAGAAATTTGTCCATGTGCTGGGAGTGAAAAAATTAATTTGTATAAAAATGGGTGTGCTTGTGAAAAAGTGTTTGGAGAGTGCGTAGAAAAAGTGAGTCAGACCCCGCATGGGGGATAAGGAAAGATCAGGGAGAAATGAAGGTGTGCAAAGTGAGAATTGTGTAGTAAGTGGGGAGGGTGAAAAACATGCGTGAAAAAAATAAATAAATAAATAAATAAAGTAAGGAATGAGTGGTCTTAAGTGATTATGTGTTCTATCCCTCCAGGGAGGCAAGGGCAAGGGATATGTTTATTATTGATAATTCTTTAATTAGGTTTGTAGAAATAATAGAGCACTAGAGGTGAAAAAATTTGACAGCAGTTCAATGCAGATGTAAGAACTATTACTTTTCTTAGGGATCTAAGAATTAGAAGAGATTTAGGTCAGTTGAAAATAAAAATATTTACCACTTTTGCAGCCTTCTGCCAAGCTTTATATGTGATATAGAAATATATAAAGATGGAGAAAAGAGCTTAACGTATAATATTCGTCCCAATCTCTCTAAGTAACAAATAAACCTCTAAACTTTAGTGGTTCTTTAAAGAATGCAGTTTTCAACCCTAGGAAACCTCTACAGTTATTTATCAAATGCAGTTAACCACTGATATTTTAAGTTTTCCACTTTTTAAATCAGCCCAACAAATTCTTTTTATGTTCCAATAAACATTATAACATAGGAAAGTAGATAGATGGTAGTTGTCACAGAGCACAAAATACAGATTAACTGCAAACAGTTGAGTTACAAACAGCAACAACAAAAAAAAAAAAAAAAAAAAAAACACAACAAAAAAAAACCCTCTTCTTGACCCCTGCGTGAGCTGAAGAAACTACACTCAGGATACTCTGAGCTAGATAACAAGAGTTCTCTGAGTAAGTTATAATATGTGTCTTTTATCAGCTCAGAGTTGTGTGAGTCTTTATATGCACAGGGTCCCAAGTTTTAACAATGTAACTTTTTTAATGCCGTCCAAGTAGCAGAAATAATAAGCTGTTACTTTTATTTCTCCTTCTTATTTTCCCTGTGTTTCCCCTTGATTGTATAGGTAAGATGCGGGTTTTTTTGTTTTCTTTTTCCCCTTTCTGTTCCTCTTTCCTATGCTTCCTCTTTCCTTCTCTCTTTATTTCGGTAAAACCCAGCACAAGGTTGCTCCAACTAACAGAGAGGTGATTTTACCAACCTCCAGCACTTTTATTCCTCCCCTGTCTTTCCCCACTTTTTTTACCTTTTTTCTTTTTATAATATATTATTATTCGGGGGTAGAATAAGTCTGCTTTTCCTCTATGTTGCCCGAGTTCCTCTTGCCTTTCAAAAATACATCCTTAATCTAGGAAGACTCACCTCCTCCTCCGCTACCGATTTTTCCTTGTGTGAGCAGCCGGTAAAGGAATCCAATGAAGCCACAAACAAAAGGAACAAGAAGATGGCAGAAGGGACTCCCCCTGGACACAACGGCATCCAGCGGCCCTGTATACCACCGCAACACCCCTCGCCCCCTCTCGCGCAGCACCAGTGGGAGAGGGGGGGGGAAGAAGCAGTGTCAAGAGCCTTCTTGCAAGCGAGGCTTGGCCCCAAACGTATTCCTCTCGTCTGCCGCAGGGCTCAGCGCCTCCTCCCACGCAGCACCGGTGGGGGAGGGGGCAGTACGGTCGCAGCACAGGCACCGGGAAGCAGAGATACTTCTCGCCGAGAGCTGCCGGTCTCTTCTCCCTCAGATGTCCAAAGGCAAGCACACCAGGTGCAAAACTCAGCGCCTCCTCCCGCGCAGCATCAGTGGGGGAGGAGGCAGTGCGGTCTCAGCAGGATCACCGGGGAGCAGAGGCACTTCACATGAAGAAAGGATCGCCGGACCCTCCACCTGTAAATACTTGGGGGTAAGCACACTGGATACAACTTAACAAATGCAGCGGAGGCGGAGGGGTAGGGGCCGGTGTATCGGGATTTTCTGTAGCAACTCACAAGGGTACAAAAAGTTCAATACAGTTTCCAACAGGCTGGGTTTTGTACCGCGTTCCCAGGGGAGGAATAATAGCTCACTTATAGTAATGCTAGTAATAGGCTCAGGTGTTGTGATAATAGAAAACGAGTTGTAGGTCCTTTTCAACAACGTGACAGTGGGTTGAAGTTCCACTGCAAGGGCCCCGGAGATGATGGTGCAAACTGTCCAGGTAGCAGCCCCAATGAATGGGGAGGCGCGAAAATCCCACCGCCAGGTGCTCTAGGACTGGAGTGAAGAGCTCAGCAGCATAAACCTTGCTCCTCCTCCACCGGAACCTCTAGAGCATACCAGGACTTTTAATTTTAATCAACTTTCCAATTTACTTTTATCGTCAAATTTGCTTTTTTCTCTTGGTATTCTTAGTTTAAACTAAACATAGGTAGGCCCATATGCTAATTTCTAAGACTTTAAGGGCTGCCTCTTATCACATGTTTTTTAAATCTCTTTTCAACACAAAGAGACAGAAATTACACATGGGCCATATAGATAACACTGTGTTCAGGCACAGGGGGTTATTTAAGATTTAGCACAAAACAATGCTAAATGTAAGACAATCCTATATAATAAAAGGCCAAGTGTGTTTGTCCGAAGCTGCGTGCAAGGACAAACACACCTGGCCTTCCAACTGACCTGGCGTTGTGTGGTGGAGTGGGCGTGGCCGGGCGGGTGCGGAGTGGGTGTGACCGGACGGGAGTGACGTAGGCGTGGTCGGGTGGGTGTGACGTGGGTGTGGACGGGGCTAGGCGTGACGTGGGCGGGGGCAGGCGTGAGGCGGGTAGGCGGGGCTGGGTGGGGCCAGATGCCGGAGCTGCCAAGAGACAGAGAGCTCTAAAGAGGGGAGATAGAGAGAGCAGAAGAGGGGGGATAGAGAGAGGGAGAGAGAGACAGCAAAAGAGAGAGGGGGAGAGAGACAGCAAAAGAGATGGGGGAGAGAGACAGCAAAAGAGAGGGGGGAGAGAGACAGCAAAAGAGAGGGGGGAGAGAGACAGCAAAAGATAGAGGGGGAGAGAGACAGCAAAAGAGAGGGGGAGAGAGACAGCAAAAGAGAGGGGGGAGAGAGACAGCAAAAGAGAGGGGAAGAGAGACAGCAAAAGATAGAGGGGGAGAGAGACAGCAAAAGAGAGGGGGAGAGAGACAGCAAAAGAGAGGGGGGAGAGAGACAGCAAAAGAGAGAGGGGGGAGAGAGACAGCAAAAGAGAGGGGGAGAGAGACAGCAAAAGAGAGGGGGGAGAGAGACAGCAAAAGAGAGGAGGGAGAGAGACAGCAAAAGAGAGGGGGAGAGAGCACACAAAAGAGAGGGGGAGAGAGCGCAAAAGAGAAGGGGGAAAAGCGCAAAAGAGAGGGTGGGAGAGAGCACAAAAGAGAGGGTGGGAGAGAGCACAAAAGAGAGGGGGGAGAGAGCACAAAAGAGAGGGGGGAGAGCATAAAAGAGAGGGGGGGGAGAGCGCAAAAGAGAGGGGGAGAGAGCGCAAAAAAGAGGGGGAGAGAGCGCAAAAGAGAGGGGGACAGAGCGCAAAAGAGAGGGGGGGAGAGCGCAAAAAGAGAGGGGGAGAGAGCACAAAAGACAGGGGGATAGAGCGCAAAAGAGAGGGGCGAGAGCACAAAAGTGAGGGGGAGAGAGCACAAAAGAGAGGGGGAGAGAGAGCAAAAGAGAGGAAAGAGAGAGCAAACGAGAGGAGAGAGAGAGCAAATGAGAGGAGAGAGAGCAAACGAGAGGGAGAGAGACAGCAAAAGAGGGGGAGAGAGAGAGCAAAAGAGAGGGAGAGAGACAGCAAAAGAGGGGGAGAGAGAGCAAAAGAGAGGGGGAAGAGAGCAAAAGAGAGTGGGGAGAGAGAGAGCAAAAGAGAGGGGGGGAGAGAGCAAAAGAGAGGGGGAGAGACAGCAAAAGAGGGGGAGAGAGAGCAAAAGAGAGGGGGAAGAGAGCAAAAGAGAGTGGGGAGAGAGAGAGCAAAAGAGAGGGGGGAGAGAGCAAAAGAGAGGGGGGAAAGAGAGCAAAAGAGAGGGGGGGAGAGAGAGAGCAAAAGAGAGGGGGGGAGAGAGAGAGCAAAAGAGAGGGGAGAGAGAGAGCAAAAGAGAGGGGGGAGGGAGATAGTAAAAGAGAGGGGGGAGAGAGAGAGTAAAAGAGAGGGGAAAGAGAGCAAGGGGTGGGACCGCTGTACTGCAAAAAATGGCCTGTGTACACAGGCTTTAAGACTAGTAGATAATAAACAGTCACAGTCATGTGATCAGGGGGCTGGAAGAAGGTTCCTAGATACAAGGTAATCACAGAGGTAAAAAGTATATTAATATAACTGTGTTGGTTATGCAAAACTGGGGAATGGGTAATAAAGGGAGTATCTATCTTTTAAAACAATAACAATTCTATGGTAGACTGTCCCTTTAAGTGAGGAAGTTGCTGGGAGCCAAAATACCAGAGTATAAAAATGATTTATAAAGAAAATGTGCTGGGGAATATTATATATTAACAGGACCCAATCAGAAGGTTCTAGGGAGAGTATACAACATCTCCTAGGGGGGTTGACAGGGATAAATCAGAAATACAGGTCCAACCTAGAACTCTGGTAAAACAGTCACAAGGACCACAAGAGAGAATATATAAGGGTCCAGAAGAACACTATAGATATTGAGCCGTATCTCTTAATAGGATTAGTGTGCAACAGGGCTTAACAATAATACAAGTAGACAAATTTTTGTGAACTTTACAGCATTAACACTAAACATTTAAAAAAGATAAAAACTTGATTTTGTCACTTATATCAGAGATAGCTAGTAAAGTTGTACGTTACTTTGGTATATTATGGTAATTGATAACTGTGACATTCTTATGGTAAATAAGGAGCTCTGTGTCTAGTAATGTAAGTCTATATTAAATACTATCAGTATCTACCAAACTGTAAGTCAATTACCAACAACTCAGAAAAATGTATAACTATGCCTTACCCATTGTAAACAAGAAGTTCTCTTCTAAAATATACTTTAATGTCTTACTGGTGAACTAGTTCAGTCAGATTTAAGTATTGGAGACATAGGGAAGTAGGCCTTTATTACTTGTTAGGAAAAAGTTTGCTAGGCAGGTATCCCCTATCTAGTAGTTAGGAAGTGCGAGACAGAAAGGGCCTACCTTACTCTTATAATAAAGGCGAGCACCTTAGTGGAGAGCTATACACTGCATCCATGGAGATGTGCTAATATCAGTGTCATAGTAAGCTTCAAATCTCACATAGACTCACGGCTGGGGTGTCCAATCCTATCATGTCGATATCTCCCTTCTATGTCGTGCACACTCTTTTTGCTGATACTAGATGTACATGTAGTCATAACATTCTAGGGAAAGAAGGTAAGCTCCCCATAATTGCACTAATAAAGGTCTCATGAGAACATTTGGAGTCAAGTTATAAGGCCATCTGTCGAAAGCATAGTGATCAGGATGGGTACAGTGCAAAAATAGAGTAGGGGCTTAGTGGACTAAATTACAAGTAATACAGAACCTGGGGGTTTCTACCAATCATAACCCAAACACAACATGAAGAAATGTGGTACCATATTAAACCTCATACGTGAACTCAGTCCCACCACTTAAACAGAGTACAATATATATAGTAGTAAAGTAAAGGTAGGTATCATTTTATCAGTACAACCTGAGGATTGTTCACTAAATATACCTAACAAGTTAAAGAGTACACACTCTATATAGAGCTAATAAGTGCAAAGGGTACTATAAAATGTAGATAGTGACACGCTATGCTGGATTACAATTGAGACTCAAGCAAGTCCAAGTACAACGGTTAGGCACAGTCCGGTAATTTTACCTGTAGAAATGACAGCATAGATAGCCCAGGTCTCTACTAAGAAGTCCTGCATAATTCAAAATTGTAAAGTTCACACTGAATCCAGCAGCAGGACCAGCTTAGGGGGAGTTATAAACATACTTCTCATACTTAGCATGTTCCAGCCTGCAAATGCAGAATATAGCACAATGTTCTTCAGAACATTTCCACAGCTAATGTCCATGGCTTTTTTTTTCCACCTAGCGCAAAGTGAATATGGGCGGCAATGAAACAGAGAAGAGCCTTAGACAGTTTAACTCCGTCCAAATCCCTTAAGTGCCCCGTGTATATTAGAGGAGTTCCCTTAGTAATAAACAATAAGCATTGCCACAACAAGGCTTTATTATAAACAGTTAAGAAAAGGCAGACCCAGCTGAAAATGACATAAAAATTTAACGGAGATAGCGTCCCTGATATATCCCATATGTTTGGGAGCTATATTAAGTGATCCTTGCATCAGTTTCCCCCTGGGTCAAAAAGTCTCCGCTTCGGTTCATAGATTGTTATGGGAGACATTAGGCAGAGTATTCCCCCGTTTAGCTTGCTATAGTCCCCTGGGGTAAAGTCCGGTGTCCATCTGACTAACATAGAGCCCCTATAGCTATGGGTGAGGGACCTCTTACCACTTGCCGAGTATCTCTTTGCTGCCTCAAATGAAACAGGGTTCCCCCTGTTCAGATTAGGGTTCGCATCTCCAACAAGAGTCTCAACCAGTACTCTGGGCCCCTCCGTTCTCGTCGCTCGGGTGTCCCATGGAGTGCACAATACTTCTGCCAGGACCACCGTGAACTCTGCCTCTGTCACAGATGCCGGCCAGCTCTGCCAACGGTTAGGTGTTAGCATTAGGCTGCTTGTCGTGTCATCGTGTGTAGAATGCCTCCCTTGACGGTTATCCCTGAGAGTTCCGCATAGCAGGGATCATCTGTTGGGCCGTTGCGGGTAGGAGACGTTGAGTCAGTCAAGCCGGAATAGAGCTACAGGATAGCAGTTGTCTTCTCTCATAGAAGCTATCGTAACTGCTGGGCTGAAGAGAATTCTGCACAATTTTTCTTCTAGACTTCGGAAGTGTTCTTTTAGAAGCTGCGTCCCTGTGTGATCCCACTTGTCCAGGGCCTCCATTTGTGAGACGATATCTGTAAAGTTCTCCCCAGCACACGAAAGTCTTAAAGACATTTGGCAAATTGGTTCCCTTCTGTAGTATAGTGGGCAGTCTATAGAAGACTGCTGTACCCCGATTACAGGGGTGGGGAGTCGGGAGCTTGTGTAGAGGCCGCCGCCTAAGATCACAATGGACCAGATCTGGGTCCCATAGTTCATTAGCTCTGCAGCTTCGAGGTAGTAGTATGCAGTGTTCTTAAATCTAGTCAAAGACAAGTTATATACCTATGTAAGGTGCAGAATTACTGCGTAAATTGGCGGATTGAGCAGTTCACTTTAGGAGCCCCAGATATTGCGACCATTCATGGCCGCCGCCTAGCCATGCCCCCCCCCATTCCTGAGATTTTATGGTTTTCATTTTTCTATAAATTAATATAATGATCTATTTCAGACCAAGTCCAATTCCTATCCTGCTTCCTTCCCTACTGATAGTTAACATCAAATGTCTGATTTGTAAGTAAGCATAGAACTCGTTATTTAGAGAAAACTCTCTTTTTAAAGGGACAGTCAAGTAAAAAAAAAATTTCAGGATTTAAATAGGGCATGTAATTTTAAACAACTTTCCAATTTACTTATATTACCAATTTTGCTTTGTTCTCTTGGTATTCTTAGTTGAAAGCTAAATTTAGGAGGTTCATGTGCTAATTTCTTAGACCATGAAGGCCGCCTCTAATCTGAAAGCATTTTGACAGTTTTTCACCACTAGAGGGCGTTAGTTCATGTGTTTCATATAGATAGCATTGAGCTCAGGCACAGGAAGCTCCTAGGAGTCAGCACTGATAGGCTAAAAATGCTAGTCTGTCAAAAGAACTGAAATAAGGGGGCAGTTTGCAGAGGCTTAGATACAAGGTAATCACAGAGGTAAAAAATATATTATTATAACTGTGAGGTTCTGCAAAACTGGGGAATGGGTAATAAAGGGATTATCTACATTTTTAAATAACAATAATTCTGGTGTTTACTGTCCCTTTAACATAGCAAAAGGATTTGATTGAACCATGCTCTATCTCTCTTAATTGACTCAAATGTATAAGTCCTTTCTCTCCTCAAACCTGACAAAGTTTTGAATAAAGACTCACAGGGAATTTAGGATTGCCTGTTATAGTAAAAAATTGTGATACCTTATAATAAATATGCAACATACAACATATTTTTTTGCCAAGCTAATATGATATTCTAAATAGTAGACATATAAAGTTTGAAATTTGATAGCCCTCCAGCTCCTCTCAATACCTGGTTTTCCTTTCTTCCAAATGAATTGTGCAAATAACCTATCCAGTCCTTTAAAAATCAGAAGATTCAACATTAAATATAAGAATCGTGGAAAAATTATCATCTTAATCACATGTATTATTGCCATTAAGGAGATTAAAACAGACATAAATTTCTCCAAGTCAATTTTTTTTTTTTTTTTTTTTTCAACAAGCTTTATTGGTATAAATAATAATTTTACAATTGCCATGGAAACAATCCGGCGTGGTATAACATAGACAAAGAAGAAAAAAAACAATGAAAGTGAAATATACAAAGGGCAAGACCAGTAATGACCATTGTATGTAAGTCCAAGGATCCATGCATTTGTTGAGTCCCGCATAAAGTTCTGGTCTTGGACATAGTAGCTTGTGGATTTTTCTTTTTTATAAGATAACACATGTGGATGAAACTTCCACATTAACATTTAAACAGAGCAAAGCAATGCGACAGAGATCTATGTAAAAGATAGAAAGGTCTCACTGATGTTGATATACGTGAGAGGTAAGTTACAGTCATCAAGGAGTTAGTTAAGTGATAGGGTATAAGGTCTAGCAAACCAGCACGGAGGAAGTATGGCTCCAGGGTGAATTTCCAGGTGAGTCAGATGTGTCCTAGTTTTGAGATGTGTTACGGGGGATGATGTGGCTGTATAAGGTGTCGGGGTGACTAGGAATTATTAGGTAGTTGTGGCGGGGGTCTAGAAAGTGTGAGAGTGTATGTTTCCCAATAAAAGGACATGGCGCAGTAAAAATCCATCCTTTTTGTTTTCTGATAGTGAAACCTTTCCAGGGAAAGGAGAAGAGTGACATTATGTACCCAGTCTTTTTGAGTAGGAATGTGTCGTTGTTTCCACAGTCTAGGGATCAGTTGCTTGGCCCCACTAAGCATGATGTACAGTAAGACCTGTCGATATTTGCATTTGATCTTAGGGGGTTTGTTAAATAATAGCGTCAAAGGATTGAAGGGGATAGATGTATTGAGTACCTTTTGGATTTCTCTATGGATGTCCAACCAGAAAGGCTGAAGTGTGGGGCAATCCCACCAGATGTGGAGGAGTGTACCAACTTGTTTGCAATCTCTCCAACATAGTGGGTCTGTGTGAGGGTAAATCTTAGCGAGTCTGCTGGGGTAAAGGTACCATCTTTCTAAGAGTTTTATGTTCGTTTCAGTGATTCCCATTGAGGAGGGGGCCTTCCCCATTTGTTGAAATATAATGTCCCACGTCTCAGAGGGGATCTCATGGCCTAGCTCGGCTTCCCATGCTTTTGTATATGATGGAAGGTTTTTGGAGTGTAGAGTAATTAGTATTTTATATATCTTAGAGAGAGTGCCCTGCGCTATTGATGTGGAGTGGCATAGTGTTTCGAATGGATTTAGGTTTCTTACCAGGTTATGTTTGTCTTTATGGTGGGAGAGAAAGTGTGCTAATTGTAAATATTCGAACCATCTATCAAAAAAGCTAATGTTCCTGTCCACAAGGGCGGTTTTCTGAATGATGGTGCCTTTTTCTAGAACAAGATGGCAGGGCAAACCCGCTGATAGTGTGTACCGGTCCTGGTTCCGTTTTTGAAGTAGTGGAGGAAAATCTTTGTTGTGTAGAAGGGGGGTAAGTGGTGAGGGTATGGTCGATATGCCTTTTTGTGAACCTATAAGGTGGTCCCATGTGGAGAGTGTATCAGTCACTAACGAGGGTGTAAGAGATGGTAGTGTCCTATGTTGCCTGTATGTCCAGCAAACTGACCCAAGACTTCGAGAAGTAGATAGATCATGCTCAAGCTTGACCCATTCTTTATCAGTACTGTTTTTGCACCAGTCGACTATTCTGGTCAGTTGTGCTGCCTGTGAGTAAAATAAGAGGTTGGGTACTCCCAGTCCCCCCTCATCCCTTTTCCTATAAAGGGTGGTTTTAGAGATTCGAGGGCGTTTATTTGCCCAAATAAAGCCGTTAACGAAAGATTGCACACTACGAATATAATGTAAGGGGGGTTGTATGGGTAGGGCTTGGAACATATATAAAAAGCGGGGCAGGATGCTCATTTTGAATGCTTGGACTCTGCCAAGCCAGGAGAGGAATTTGTTGCGCCATGCTCTCATGTCTGTTCTGATGGAGTCAAAAAGGTGTTGGTGGTTTTGTTGGTGTAGAGCTTCTTTTGAGGTCGTTAGTTTTACCCCTAGGTAATTTATGGAAGAAGGTTGGAATCGGAATTGGTAGTGATTAGTGATCTGTTGGGCTGTCTGGTCTGAGATGCCAATACCTAGAAACTCTGATTTCTGCTTATTTATTTTGAAATTGGAGAGAGTGCTGTAAGTGCCCAAAGCCGGTAAAAGGGCCTCTAGAGATTGTGGGGGGGAAGTCAATGAGAATAAAATATCGTCCGCGTAGAGTGTTAGTTTGTAGTGGGTATCTGCTATATAAATACCGTGGACTTTTTCATCATTCCTGATCCTGGAGGCAAGAACCTCCATGGCCAGGATAAACAATATGGGGGAGAGAGGGCAACCCTGTCTCGTTCCATTTGTTATTGGGAATGCATTTGACAGAGAATCGTTTAACTTAATACGGGCTTTCGGCATATGGTATAGGGCAAATATTTTCTCAATGAGTTTGTTGCTCAGGCCAAAACGAGTGAGCGTTGACCTAAGGAACAACCAATCCAGCCTATCAAAGGCCTTCTCGGCATCGATGGCAAGGAAGATAGAAGGAATGTTTTGTCACTGCGTGTATTCGATTAAGTTTAGGATTTTGATGGTATTGTCTCGCGCCTCTCTTTTGGGAACAAAACCTACTTGATTTGTGTGAATTAGTTGGGGGAGGAACTTGTTTAGTCTATTAGCTATGAGTTTAGCGTAAAGCTTAACGTCTACGTTTAGTAGTGAAATGGGGCGAAAATTAGATGGGCTATCTGCGGGTTTTCCGGTCTTAGGGATCACTGAAATGTGTGCTTCCAGCATAGGGGGGAGAAAAGGGTGTTCCTGGTCAACTAAGTTAAATAAGGTACAGAGGTGTGGAAGCAGGGTGGGTGCGAACTTTTTATAATAAGCGACCGAGAGACCGTCAGGGCCAGGGCTTTTGCCTGATGGCAAGTCTTTAAGGGTGGTTGTGAGCTCTGTCATTGAGAAAGGTTCGTCCAGTTCTGTCGCTTGTGCATCAGAGAGTTGCGGTAAAGGGGTGTTTAGAAGGTAGTTGTTTATGGCATTACTGGGGTCCGGGGGGCGGTCAGGGTTATAGAGGTTGTAAAGATTAGAGTAGTATGCCTCAAATTGAGAAAGTATTTCAGAAGTGGTGTTGACAGTTTGGTTCGTTGGAGATTTAATTTCATGGATGAAGGTTTTAAGTTTTTTCAGTTTTAAGGAGCGTGCTAGGAGTTTTCCTGCTCTATTGCTTTCAAAGTAGAATTTTTGTTTAGTCAGTAAGGCCAGTGCATTAGCTTCACTAAGTTGTAAGTCATGTACAGTTTTCCTGGCTTTCATTAAGTCTGTTAATAGTTGGGGGGAGGAAGGATTTCGCTTATGGTCGTATTCAAGTTTGGCTAGTAGGTCAGTGGATGTTTTGTATACCTGCCGTGCTTTCTTTCTAGCTTGTGCATGTTGTTTAATTAATTCCCCCCTGATAAAACATTTATGAGCCTCCCAGACAACGAAAGGATCTGTTTCCGGTAAGGAATTAAATCTGAAATACTCCTGTAGAAGCTTTTCTAAGTTAGGAACTAGAGTTGGGGAATCTAATAGTTTCTCGTCTAGTTTCCACTGAAAATTGCCACCAGGTGCTGATGGCCATTTGAGTGTTGTTAGTACAGCCGAGTGGTCTGACCAAACGGTATGTGAAAGCCTGGAGGATAGTACATTGGAAAGGCCTCTTTGATTAGTAAAAAGGTAATCAATTCTACTATATGAACTATGAGGGGCAGAGAAAAAGGTATAGTCCCTCTTCTCAGGGTGGACGAATCTCCAAATGTCAAATAGAGTTTGGTCTAGCATAAGTTTCCATAGTTGCTTGATTGTGTGTTTAGGAGTTGTGGGTCGAGGGTTCGAGGAATCTAAATGTGGTTGAATGGGGAGATTGAAGTCTCCCCCTAGATATAGTGCACCTATTGTGTGGTCTAGAATCTTAGCGAAACTTTTCCTGAAAAAGGGGAGCTGTCTGGTGTTGGGAGCATAAAGATTGACCAGTGTCACCGGGGAGCCAAACAGGGTGCCAGTTACACATAAAAACCTGCCTTCAGAGTCAGTGTAGGTGTGGATGTGAGTAAAAGGGATCTGTCTGCTGATTAGGATGCTTACGCCGTGCCTTTTGTGGTCAAAAGAGCTGTGAAAGCTTTGAGTATAGAAACCTCCAAAATAATTAGGTTCCTTATGTTTTAAAAAGTGAGTCTCTTGGAGGAAAAGAATATCGCCCCCTTTCCTACGTAGGTCTCTCATGGCTAGTGAGCGTTTTTGTGCAGAATTCAAGCCTTTGGTATTCTGACTCAGTAAAGTGAGAGTTTTAGTGTGGCCTTCCATGGTGCTGGTGTGACTGGTGTCCGTGATAAGATGACTGCAATAAATGATAGGCATGCATGTGTGGTTGTAGAGTATAGAAAGAAGGTTGTGTTAAGTATGCCCTAGGGTCTGTATCTCTGTCGCATAGCAAAAAAAACATGAATAAGAACATAAAACAAAACATACATTTTCTCATAAAAAATCTAGATACTAGTGCAAGCATTAAACTTTTGGTGTTAAGAGGGAGGGATTATAACCCATTCCATAGCAAGTGATATACATTTAGGGATAACTAATGCTCAATTACATTGGTAAAATATTTCTAACAGTACAATACAATAATTCCTAAATTCCTAAATTTACTTATTTCTAGATCGGAAGTCGTTTAACAGTAAAAGGTTTATGGCCAATGAGGCTATACATTACCCAGCGACCAAGCTGTAGCACCGGGCAAAGTCTCTAGTAGAATGATCCGTTCGTAGGGATAGCTAAGATACAAAATAATTGATTAAGTTGTGACTTTAGAGAGCAAGCCGGAGGGCTTGGCCTGCGGCTTAGACTGAGGTTTGGGGGGAATACGCTGCCAGTCTCTCATGGCAGGTCCTGTAGATTTCTTTCTAGGGGGTTCGTGAGAGTTCTCTGGAGAGAGTTCTTCTGGAGGGTCCAATTCCAAGGCCTGGCAAAAGGCGTTGACATCTTCTAGGGTTCTGCAAATTAACTTTCTATTTCCATGAAGAACATAGAGATGAAAGGGGAATCCCCACCTGTAGAGGATTTTCTTCTGTCTGAGAAGAGATGTTACAGGAGCCAGATCTCTCCTCCTTTGCAATGTTCGTTGGGAGAGGTCTTGAAAAAATTGGAGAACAACCCCCCTGAATTTAACAGGCTGGTGCCTACGAGAGAGGTTTAGGAGTTCCTCTTTTTCGTTGAACTCTCTAAACTTCATGATAATGTCCCTTGGGGGGGCAGTGTCAGGGGGTTTCGGTCTAAGGGCTCTGTGGGCTCGAACCCAAGGGATATCTGTGGAGGGAGTGGTGTTTCTGAGATGTGCGAATAAAGCTGGGAGATAGATTGGAAAGTCTTTAGGTAATACCGACTCAGGAACACCTCTGATTCTGAGATTTTTCCGGTGGCTCCTATTCTCCAGATCCTCGATTTTGTCGAAGAGATCTGCTATAAGAGCTGTGTGATGGTTTGTTGAATCCTGAGTTGTATTGATTTCCACTTGAAGGTGGTCCGTGAATTCTTCCAAGGCCTCCACTCTATTGCCCACTGAGTGAAGGTCTTGCTTTATTTCTGCTATCTCTTCCCTGATACACGAGCAAATGATATCCGCTATATCCTGTTTGGATGCTAGGGTAGAGAGGATGGTGTTGGGGACAGGTGTGCTCTCCTCAGTGTCATCTTCTTGTACTTGCGAAGACTGTAATTTCTTTTTTGGCGACTTGACGGGTTCAGTACTGTCACCCACTTTTGAGGCAGGGGGCGAGAAAAACTGAGCGACCATGCTGTCTCTGTGGTTGTGCATCTTAGGGGGTTTATTCAGTTTCGAAGTGCGTTTTGCATTCATTGTGCAGGGGGAAGTTGTAAAAGAATGTTACAGATACCCTTTCCTATGCGGTTATGGTTAGAGGAGAAAAAGGGAAAGGCCTGAACCAGATCTGTTGTTAGTATGGTGATGTCCAATAAAGTGGGATGAAATAAGGGCCAGGTGCAGAGCCCAAGTGCCTCTGGGGTCTGAGTAGTGTTAGTTGGTACACTGCCGCGTGGTGATTCTGCCACGTGGTTAACTGTGCAGGCTAAAATCTTTAGGCCCCGTACCGCAGGCCTCTGGATAAGCGGCTGGTCTCCACTATGAGTGTGCCTGTCTGCACTCGCTCCCCCTGTCACTAGTTAGGGCCCGGGTGGTGTAGGGCACCGTTCTATCCCCTCTCCTTACCCGTAAAAGAAGTGACCTCCGGCTTCTTATAGTGCAGCTGCGGTCTCTGTGCTGCGTGTGCGGTTCGCTCCCAGTAATGGCGGTGGGGCCCAGGAGTAGGTAGGAGACACTGTAGTTACAGCTAAGGGCAGTCCGGGTCTGCGATCAGAGTGAGGAAGGATTCCTCAGGATGATCAGGAAACGTAGTGAAGTCCCGGATTCAAGGTTGGCTCCGAGCCGGGTAAAAGTTAGTGCGTTATCGGGTAGAGATGCGGTGAGGTTTTAAGACGAGAGTAAGCCCGCTGGGTCTGCTTAAAAATGTTGTCTCCTGACTCCCGATCTATAGAGCGTTTATGAGGGCATGTTATTTAGTGGAATCTAGGGCTTTGCGAGTAGTTTTGAGCTGATATATGGAACTGGGTCCCGGAGCTCAGAGATTACACAGCTTCCATTGCTGCTGCTGGCTCCGCCCTCCTCCAAGTCAATTTTAGTTTTATTAAACAAGGGGATATAGTTTGCTTTGTACCAGTTATTAGGATTTCCCATATTTAATACCTAAATAATAATTCTCTGAACTATTTTAAAAGAGATATCTTTCATTCTGCTTTTATTTGTATATACGTATCCATAATAATTTGGATTTCTGGGCAATCATTTTATATCCTGAGAATGCACTGAATTCACCCAATATTTGCATTAATATAGAGATGCTAACTTTAGAATTACTCAAATATACTGGGAGATCGTCTGCATATAGAGACATGTTTACATTACCCCCCCCAGCTTTATCCCCTCCAAATGTATTCAAATACATATAGTCAAAGATTCAATGGCTATATTAAACAATAAAGGGGACATCCTTGCCTTGTACCTTGAAAGATTTGTATACTGGGAGATGGAATTGCATTTACTAGAATTTAAGTAATAGAAGTATTAGAAATTTAATAAATTACACCTAGATTACGAGTTTTGCGTTAGGAGGGGTGCGGTACTAACGAGCAGTTTATGCTCACCGCTCACTTACAGACAGCACTGGTATTACGGGTTTTTGACAAACCCAGCGTTAACCGCAAAAAAGTGAGCGAAGTGCAAAATTTAGCTCCACATCTCACCTCAATACCAGCGCTGCTTACGTTAGTGATGAGCTGGTAAAACATGCTTGTGCACAATTTCCCCATAGGAATCAATGGGGGAGAGCCAGCATTTAACTCCTAACGCAGCCCCATTGATTCCTTTGGGGAAAATACATTTATGTCTACACCTAACACCCTAACATGAACCCCGAGTCTAAACACCCCTAATCTTCCACTTATTAACCCCTAATCTGCCGCCCGACATCTCCGACACCTACATTATATTATTAACCCCTAATTTGCCGCTCCGGACACCGCCGCCACCTACATTATAGTTATGAACCCCTAATCGGCTGCCCCCAACATCGCCGAACCCTACATTATATTTATTAACCCCTACTCTGTCGCCCCCAATGTCGCCGCAACCTAACTACATTTATTAACCCCTAATCTTCCGCCCACAACGTCGCCACCACTATACTAAATGTATTAACCCCTAAACCTAAGTCTAACCATAACCGTAACCCCCCTAACTTAAATATAATTACAATAAATTTAAATAAAATTACTACAATTACCTAAATAATTCCTTTTTAAAACGAAATACTTACCTATAAAATAAACCCTAAACTAGCTACAATATAACTAATAGTTACATTGTAGCTATCTTAGGGTTTATTTTTATTTTACAGACAACTTTGTATTTATTTTAACTAGGTAGAATAGTTATTAAATAGTTATTAAAGGGACACTGTACCCAAAAATTTTCTTTCTCGATTCAGATTAAGCATGACATTTTAAGCAACTTTCTAATTTACTCCTATTATCAAATTTTCTTCATTCTCTTGGTATCTTTATTTGAAATGCAAGAATTTAAGTTTAAATGCCGGCCCATTTTTGGTGAACAACCTGGGTTGTCCTTGCTGATTGGTGGATAAATTCATCCACCAATAAAAAAGTGCTGTCCAGAGTACTGAAACCAAAAAAAACCTTAGATGCCTTCTTTTTCAAATAATGATAGCAAGAGAACGAAGAAAAATTGATAATAGGAGTAAATTAGAAAGTTGCTTAAAATTGCATGCTCTTTCTGAATTACAAAAGAAAAAATTTGGGTACAGTGTCCCTTTAACTATTTAATAACTACCTAGTTAAAATAAAGACAAATTTACCTGTAAAATAAAACCTAACCTAAGTTACACTAACACCTAACACTACACTATAATTAAATAAATTAACTAAATTAAATAGAATTAATTACAATTAAATAAAATTATCTAAAGTACGAGAAAACCCCCCACTAAATTACAGAAAATAATAAAATAATTACAAGATTTTTAAACTAATTACACCTACTCTAATCCCCCTAACAAAATAAAAAAGGCCACCAAAATAAAAAAGCCCTACCCTACACTAAATTACAATCAGCCAATAGAATGCAAGCTCAATTCTATTGGCTGATTGCATCAGCCAATATGATTTTTTCTACCTTAATTCCAATTGGCTGATAGAATTCTATCAGCCAATCGGAATTGAAGGGACGCCATCTTGGCTGACGTCACTTAAAGGTACCGTCATTTAGTAAGAAGACTCCGGATGAAGAGGATGCTCCATGTCTCATGTCTTGAAGATGGACCCGCTCCGCGCCGGATGGATGAAGATAGAAGATGCCGTCTGGATGAAGACTTCTGCCCGTCTGGAGGACCTCTTCTGCCCGGCTGGGATGAAGACTTCTGCCCGTCTGGAGGACCACTTCTGCCCGGTTGGGTGAAGACGTCTCACGGTAGGGGGATCTTCAAGGGGTTAGTGTTAGGGTTTTTTTAAGGGGGGATTGGGTGGGTTTTAGAGTAGGGTTGGTTGTGTGGGTGGTGGGTTTTAATGTTGGGGGGGATTTGTAATTTTATTTACAGGTAAAAGAGCTGATTACTTTGGGGCAATGCCCCGCAAAAGGCCCTTTTAAGGGCTATTTGTAATTTAGTGTAGGGTAGGGCTTTTTTTTATTTTGGATGGCTTTTATATTTTGTTAGGGGGATTAGAGTAGGTGTAATTAGTTTAAAAATCTTGTAATTATTTTATTATTTTCTGTAATTTAGTGTTGTTTTTTTCCGTACTTTAGATAATTTTAATTAATTGTAATTAATTGTATTTAATTTAGTTAATTTATTTAATTATAGTGTAGTGTTAGGTGTTAGTGTAACTTAGGTTAGGTTTTATTTTACAGGTAAATTTGTCTTTATTTTAACTAGGTAGTTATTAAATAGTTAAAAAAAAACTAGTCTACCTAGTTAAAATAAATACAAAGTTGCCTGTAAAATAAAAATAAACCCTAAGATAGCTACAATATAACTATTAGTTATATTGTAGCTAGTTTAGGGTTTATTTTATAGGTAAGTATTTAGTTTTAAATAGGAATTATTTAGGTAATTGTAGTAATTTTATTTAGATTTTTTGTAATTATATTTAAGTTAGGGGGTGTTAGGGTTAGACTTATTTTTAGGGGTTAATACATTTAATATAGTGGTGGCGACGTTGTGGGCGGCAGATTAGGGGTTAATAAATGTAGGTAGGTGTCGGCGATGTTAGGGCCGTCTGATTAGGGGTTAATAATATTTAACTAGTGTTTCCGATGCGGGAGTGCGGCGGTTTAGGGGTTAATATATTTATTATAGTGGCGGAGATGTCCGGTTCGGCAGATTAGGGGTTAAAATATTTATTTTAGTGTTTGCGATGTGGGGGGGCCTTGGTTTAGGGGTTAATAGGTAATTTATGGGTGTTAGTTTACTTTTTAGCACTTTAGTTAAGAGTTTTATGCTAGGGCGTTGTAGTGTAAAACTCTTAGCTACTGACTTTAAAATGCGGTACCAGGCTTGACAGGAGAGGGTCTACCGCTCACTTTTGGTCAGACTCGTAATACCGGCGCTATGCAAGTCCCATTGAAAATATAGGATATGCAATTTATGTAAGTGGATTTGCGGTATTTCCGAGTCTGGCCAAAAAAGTGAGCGGTGAGCCTGTCATTTCAAGACTCATAATACCACCGGGCGTTAAAAAGCAGCGTTGGGACCGGCCAATGCTGCTTTTTAAGCCTAACGCACAACTTGTAATCTAGCCATTTGTTTACTAACTTGAAAAAACAAACGCCTAGATTACGAGTCTTGCGTTAGCCTTTAAAAGCAGCGTTGAGGGGTCCCAACGTTGCTTTTTAACGCCCGCTGGTATTACGAGTCAGGCAGGAGAGGGTCTACCGCTCACGTTTTTTCCGTGATTTTAGCATAACGCAAATCCCCTTATGTCATTCGCATATCCTCTCTTTTTAATGGGATTTTCCTAACACCGGTATTACGATTGCCTGAAAAAGTGAGCGGTAGACCCTCTCCTGGCAAGACTCCGCATTTAAAAGTCAGTAGTTAAGAGTTTTATGGGCTAACGCCGGAACATAAAGCTCTTAACTAAAGTGCTAAAAAGTACACTAACACCCATAAACTACCTATTAACCCCTAAACCAAGGCCCCCCCACATCGGAAACACTTAACTAAAATGTTTAACCCCTAATCTGCCGACTGGACATCGCCGCCACTTTAATAAATTTATTAACCCCTAAACCGCCGCACTCCCGCCTCGCAAACACTAGTTAAATTTTATTAACCCCTAATCTGCCTTCCCTAACATCGCCGACACCTACCTACATTTATTAACCCATAATCTGATGCCCCCCAACGTCGCCGCTACTATATTAAATTTATTAACCCCTAAACCTAAGTCTAATCCCTCCTAACTTAAATATAATTTAAATAACACAAAATAAATTTACTACTATTAAATAAATGAATCCTATTTAAAACTAAATACTTACCTATAAAATAAACCCTAAGGTAGCTACAATATAACTAATAGTTACATTGTAGCTATCTTAGGATTTATTTTTATTTTACAGGCAACTTTGTATTTATTTTAACTAGGTACAATAGTTATTAAATAGTTAACTATTTAATAACTTCCTAGTTAAAATAAGTACAAATTTACCTGTAAAATAAATCCTAACCTAAATTACAATTACACCTAACACTACACTATCATTAAATTAATTAAATAAATTACCTACTATTAACTACAATTAAATACAATTAAATTAAATAAACTAAAGTACAAAAACAAACAAACACTAAATTACAGAAAATAAAAAAAGAATTACAATTTTTTTAAACTAATTACACCTAATCTAATCCCCCTAATAAAATAAAAAAGCCCCCCAAAATAATAAAATTCCCTACCCTATACTAAATTACAAATAGCCCTTAAAAGGGCCTTTTGCGGGGCATTGCCCCAAAGTAATCAGCTCTTTTACCTGTAAAAAAAATACAATACCCCCAACATTAAAACCCACCACCCACACACCCAACCCTACTCTAAAACCCACCCAATCCCCCCTTAAAAAAACCTAACACTACCCCCTTGAAGATCACCTTACCTTGAGCTGTCTTCACCCAGCCGGGCACAAGTGAACCTCCAGAGGGGCATAAGTCTTAATCCGATCCGTCCAGAAGAGGACATCCAGACCGGCAGAAGTCTTCATCCAGGCGGCATCTTCTATCTTATTCCATCCGGAGCGGAGCGGGTCCATCTTGAAGACATCCGACGCGGAGCATCCTCTTCCATCCAACGGCGACTGAAGAATGAAGGTTCCTTTAAGTGACGTCATCCAAGATGGCATCCCTTCAATTCCGATTGGCTGATAGAATCCTATCAGCCAATCGGAATTAAGGTAGCAAACATCCTATTGGCTGATGCAATCAGCCAATAGGATTGAAGTTCAATCCTATTGGCTGATCCAATCAGCCAATAGGAGTGAGCTCGCATTCTATTGGCTGATTGGAACAGCCAATAGAATGCGAGATCAATCCTATTGGCTGATTGCATTAGCCAATAGGATTTTTCCTACCTTAATTCCGATTGGCTGATAGGATTTTATCAGCCAATCGGAATTGAAGAAACAGCATCTTGGATGACGTCAATTAAAGGAACCTTCATTCTCGCATTCTATTGGCTGTTCCAATCAGCCAATAGAATGCGAGATCAATCCTATTGGCTGATTGCATTAGCCAATAGGAATTTTCCTACCTTAATTCCGATTGGCTGATAGGATGACGTCACTTAAAGGAACCTTCATTCTTCAGTCGCCGTCGGATGGAAGAGGATGCTCCACGTCGGATGTCTTCAAGATGGACCCGCTCTGCTCCGGATGGAAGAAGATAGAAGATGGTAAGGTGATCTTCAAGGGGGTAGTGTTAGTTTTTTTTTAAGGGGGGATTGGGTGGGTTTTAGAGTAGGGTTGGGTGTGTGGGTGGTGGGTTTTAATGTTGGGGGGGTATTGTATTTTTTTTTACAGGTAAAAGAGCTGATTACTTTGGGGCAATGCCCCGCAAAAGGCCCTTTTAAGGGCTATTTGTAATTTAGTATAGGGTAGGGAATTTTATTATTTTGGGGGGCTTTTTTTATTTTATTAGGGGGATTAGATTAGGTGTAATTAGTTTAATTGTAGGTAATTTATGTAATTAATTTAATGATAGTGTAGTGTTAGGTGTAATTGTAATTTAGGTTAGGATTTGTTTTACAGGTACATTTGTACTTATTTTAACTAGGAAGTTATTAAATAGTTAATAACTATTTAATAACTATTCTACCTAGTTAAAATAAATACAAAGTTGCCTGTAAAATAAATATATATCCTAAGCTAAGCTAAGCTAACTATTAGTTATATTGTAGCTAGTTTAGGGTTTATTTTATCGGTAAGTATTTAGTTTTAAATAGGAATAATTTATTTAATTGTAGTAAATTTATTTAAATGTATTTAAATCATATTTAAGTTAGGGGGTGTTAGGGTTAGGGTTAGACTTAGGTTTAGGGGTTAATAAATTTATTATAGTGGCGGCGACGTTGGGGGGGGCAGATTAGGGGTTAATAAATATAATGTAGGTGTCGGCGATGTTGGGGGCAGCAGATTTGGGGTTCATAAGTATAATGTAGGTGGCGGCGGTGTCCGGACCGGCAGATTAGGGGTTAATAATATAATGTAGGTGGCGACGATGTCGGGGATGGCAGATTAGGGGTTAATAAGTGTAAGATTAGGTTTGTTTAGAATCGGGGTTCATGTTAGGGTGTTAGGTGCAGACATAAAATTAATTTCCCCATAGGAAACAATAGGACTAAAAGTACTTTTCTAACATTTAGAGATTAATTTCTTCCACTTATAAAACCAGTCTGGTATTTATGTATAATATGGGGTAAGATTTTTTAAGCCTATTCACAATAATTCCAGTTTATAATTTGTAGTCATTATTGAGAAATAGGTCTGTAGAAGTTCACGTTTTCAGAGTTTTTCTCTTTTTTTGGTATCATGGTTATTAGAGAAGGAGTAAATATTCTAGAATTAATTTCTCCCTGTATAAAGTATTTATTAAATACATTTTGATTTTGATTTGGCTTGATAAAGGTCTCTTTGTGACCGAAACGCGTCAACTGGTAAGCACAATTTCATTTTCTATTGATCTAAAAACAATCTACACCATCATATCTTTCTTTTACAGAAGGATCATCCAGGGATTATAACAAAATATTTGCCAAGAAGATAGAATTTTGGGTTGGAAAACGGCTAGCAAGTACTGACACTGCTATTCAGTATAAAACACTTGGAAAATCACCATAACTATTGCTGTTAGGATTCACAACACTTTAAGGATTATTGTTTTTTCTTAAAGAGACACACTACTTATTATAATTTATTGTTGGATTATTTTTTCTATTAAGTTTTCACTGTTGGACTATTTTTTGGACTATTATTTACATTTATATAAGTTACTATTGGAACACACCACAATGTTTTTGTAAATTTTTGGTTTTTCATTTTTCACAATCTTTGTTCTTAATTCACGTTTTTTGAAGATCAACCTATTTTTTTACCATTAATATCTTTTGTACACTAATTTTTGCACACAACTTTTTTGATACACATTCTTTACATTGGCTTATTGCTGTCACAATATTTTTTACTTGACAATGCGTATGTGGTAAACACACAGTTAAAGGTCTTACTCAGAGCCTTACACATTAGTCACTATTGGCAATATTTAGTATTGCATAGAATCGAGAACATTATTGGTTTGATAATATTATATAACTGACTAATATATTTCACCTATTATGTGCATGTGGTAAACACAAAGTTGAATTTTTGTTGTGAGCCTTATACTTAATTTGGAATTTTTTAGGAATATTTTTTAAGAGCATTGTTTGCACAATTTTAAATGCCATATCTGCTATTTAACTATTTGTTTTAACTATTCATTTAGCTATTATTGCTGTACAAATTTGTGTATGTGTATATGGTAAACACAAAGTTGAATTTCTGTTGTGAGCCTTATACTAAATTTAAAATTTTTTAGGAATATTTTTAAGAGCAATGTTTGCACAATTTTAAATGCTATATCCGTTACATAACTATTTGTTTTAACTATTCATTTAGCTATTATTGTTGTATAAATTTGATTGTTTATACATGGATCCATGTTTTTAACTTATTTGTGTACTCAATAAATTGTTTATTGTAATCGTTTGACAATATTGCATTAGGTCCAGACCCAGCCTTCGTATAGTTGGCGCTTTGGTATACCTTATTAGTTTCATTTTGATTTTTACACATTTTAATTGCTCAAAATGCTAACAAACAATTTACTTTAAATCATCTGGGCTTATAGTGGTTTAAGACCATATTAAAGGGACACTAAAGTAAAAATTATGATTGAGACAGAGCATGCAGTTTTAAGAGACTTTCCAATTTACTTCTATTAACAAATTTTGCACATTCTTTTTCTGTACAAACTATCTGAGGCACCAGCTCCTACTTAGTATTTGCAAAAGTTCACAGGCTATATGTATACTAGTCTGTGACTTGCTGGTGGCTGTCACATGATATAGGGGGACGGCAATTGGGGAAAGATTTTACTAAATTTGTCAGAAAAACATCTACTGATTATTTGAAATTCAAAGTAAGTTTTTGTATTGTATTTTACTATGCACTTGTTAATTATGCAATTCTACTGTATTTAGTGGTCCTTTAAATACTTCAAAAAGGTGTCAGCTACCCAAGTGAAGGTATCAAAAGCAAATTCTTCATATGCTCAAATATACCAAACTTGCTTGATTAGTGAAAACAAGTTTGAAATAGTTTATTATATACTTGAGAGTCCCCAAAACTTCATGTATGTAATATATATATATATATATATATATATATATACACAGTCGTATGCAAAAGTTTTCCATGATTTTAATTTATAAATAATTGAGTGTTTGGATCAGCAATTTCATTTTGATCTATCAAATAACTGAAGGACACAGTAATATTTCAGTAGTGAAATTAGGTTTATTGGATTAACAGAAAATGTGCAATACGCATCAAAACGAAATTAGACAAGTGCATACATTTGGGCACCCTTGTCAGTTTGTTGATTTGAATACCTGTAACTACCTAGCACTGATTAATTGGAACACACAATTGGTTTAGTGAGTCCATTAAGCCTTGAACTTTATAGACAGGTGCATCAAATCGTGAGAAAAGGTATTTAAGTGGCCAATAGCAGGTTGTTGTTCACTTTGACTCTCCTCTGAAGAGTGGCAACATGGGGGCCTCAAAACAACCCTCAAATGATCTGAAAACAAAGATTGTTCAACATTATGGTTTAGGGTAAGGCTACACAAAGCTATCGCAGAGATTTAAGCTGTCAGACCACAGGCACAGTTCTTGTTAAGGCCAGAAGTAAAATGTTGAAGAGACAAAGGCAAAGGATGGTGAAAACGGTCAAAAACAGCCCACAGACCACCTCCAAAGACCTACAATATCATCTTGCTGCAGATGGTGTCACTGTGCATCGTTCAACAATTCAGCACACTTTGCACAAGGAGAAGCTGTATGGGAGAGAGTGATGCGGAAGAAGCCTTTTCTGCACACACACCACAAACAGAGTCGCTTGAGGTATGCAAACGCACATTTGTACAAGCCAGCTTCATTTAGGAAGAAGGTGCTTTAGACTGATGAAAAAATTAGTTATTTGGTCATAACAAGGGGCGTTATGCATGGCGGCAAAAGAACACAGCGTTCCAAGACAAACACTTGCTAGCCACAGTAAAATTTGGTGGATGTTCCATCATGCTGTGGGGCTGTGGGGCCAGTGGCAGTACTGGGAATCTTGTTAAAGTTGAGGGTCACATGGATTCCACTCAATATCAGCAGATACTTGAGAATAATGTTGAGGAATTAGTCACAAAGTTTAAGTTACACCGAAGCTGGATATTTCAACAAGACAATGACCCAAAACACTGCTCCAAAATCTACTCTGGCATTTATGCAGCGGAACAAGTACAATGTTCAGAAATGGCTATCCCAGTCCCCAGACCTGAATATCATTGAAAATCTGTGGGATGATTTGAAGTGGGCTGTCCATCCTCAGCAACCATCAAACATAACTGAACTGGAGATGTTTTGCAAGGAGGAATAGTCCAAAATACCTTCATCCAGATTCCAGACACTCATTACAGGCTATAGGAAGCGTCTAGAGGCTGTTATTTCTGCTAAAGGATGCTCTACTAAATATTATTGTGATATTTCTGTTGGGGGCCCAAATTTATGCACCTGTCTATTTTCGTTTTGATGCATTTTGCACATTTTCTGTTAATCCAATAAACCTCATTTCACTACTGAAATATTACTGTGTCCATCAGTTATTTGATAGATCAAAATGAAATTGCTGATCCAAGCACCCAATTATTTACAAATGAAAATCATGGATTTTGTCAGGGGTGCCTAAACTTTTGCAAACGACTGTATATAGTACTGTGCAAAAGTCTTAGGCCACCATTAGATTTGTTGTTTTAGCAATTGTATAATGATCATATATAATTATTTCTCAGTCTCTTTATTAGAATACAACAAGAAAAACAAGATATTTGTATACTATTTGTCCTACTATTTCATGTCAAAATCACTGATGTGAAAAATGTCTATTACACCAGGTGTGTACAAGACATGCTTAATACATTGGAAGCTTGCTAATAAGACTAACTTTCAATCACATTATTCCATTTGAAATGCCAAAGATCACAGAATTTGACAGATATAATCATACTTTTGTATCAGCAAGGCCACTGTCAAAAGGAAATCAGTAAACAAACAGGATACTCAAGATGTGGTATTCATGCTGTTATAAAGAAATTTGAAGAATCAGGAGAAGTCAAGGACAAAAAAAAGGACTGAAAGGCCAAGAAAACTTTCAAAATCTGATGAGAAGTTTCTCAGAGTCTTTGAGAGAACAGAATAAGTCCAGCAAGGACCTAGTTCAGCATCTGGCAGCTTCATCGGGATGCCTAATTGACCCTTCTACAGTCAGAAGAAGCTTGATCAGGAATGGACTTTCTGGAAGGGTAGCAGCCAAGAAACCACTTTTTTTCGGAAGGGGAACAGGGTGAAAAGGGTAAGATATGCTAAATTTTACAAATATTGGAATGAAGATCAGTGAAAAAGAGTATTTTGGAGTGACAAAATCCAACTTTGAATTATTTTGGGTCCAATTGTTGACAATATGTGAGAAGAATAGTTGGAGAGAGATAGAAGAATGAGTGCTTACGGCATTCAGTGAAACATGGTGGAGGGTCTGTCCTGGTTTGGGGCTGCATTTCTGCCAGTGGTGTTTGTGATATTGTACAAATTGATGGGATTATGAATGCTGAAAAGTACACACAGGTTTTAATTCATCGTGCCATTCCTTCTGGAAAGCACCAGATTAGGAATTGTTTTATTTTTCAGCATAGTAATGATCCCAAGCACACTGCTAATGCAGTGAAATCATATTTGAAAAGAAAAACAGCTGATAAAATGCTGACAGTCATGAACTGGCCTCAACAGAGTCCAGACCTGAATATTATAGAGGCAGTATGGGATCACCTGGACAGAGAAAGAAATAAAAAACAACCTAAATGTAGAATTCTGGGAACTGCTGTAAGAAGCCTGGTATAATATACCAGAAGATTACTTCAGAAACTTCAGGACAGTCTCCCCAAAAGAGTTCAAGATGTGCTTAGTGCCAAGGGAGGTCACACTAAATGTATGCCCTCCAATAGTCCATTGTACCTATGGTGTGTAGGTTCTGAAGGACTATTGGAATATATATATATATATTTATCTTATATAATAGAAGGCCAAGTGTGTTTGCCCAAAGCTGTCATGCGCAGTAGAGATTGCACGCAAGGACAAACACACCTGGCCTTCCAACTGACCTAGCATCTGGCTTGTGGTGGAGGGGGCGTGGCCGGATAGGTGTGATGTGGGCGGGGCCTGGATGTGGCCCAGGCGTGGCGTGGCGTGGGCGGGGCCGGGCATGACGCGGGCAGGGCCAGATGCCGGGGCCGACTGCCGAGAGACATAGAGCTCTAAAGAGAGGGGGGATAGAGAGAGCAGAAGAGGGGGGATAAAGAGAGGGAGAGAGACATCAAAAGAGAGGGGGGAGAGTGCACAAAAGAGAGGGGAGAGAGAGCACAAAAGAGAGGGTGAGAGAGCACAAAAGAGAGGGGGAGAGAGCACAAAAGAGAGGGGGAGAGAGCACAAAAGAGAGGGGGAGAGAGCACAAAAGAGAGGGGGAGAGAGCACTAAAAAGAGGGGGAGAGAGCACAAAAGAGAGGGGGAGGGAGCACAAAAGAGAGGGGGAGAGAGCACAAAAGAGAGGGGGAGGGAGCACAAAAGAGAGGGGAAGAGAGCACAAAAGAGAGGGGGAGAGAGCACAAAAGAGAGGGGGAGGGAGCACAAAAGAGAGGGGGAGAGAGCACTAAAGAGAGGGGGAGAGAGCACAAAAGAGAGGGGGAGGGAGCACAAAAGAGAGGGGGAGAGAGCACAAAAGAGAGGGGAGGGAGCACAAAAGAGAGGGGAAGAGGGCACAAAAGAGAGGGGGAGAGAGCACAAAAGAGAGGGGGAGAGAGCACAAAAGAGAGGGGGGAGATAGCACAAAAGAGAGGGGGAGGGAGCACAAAAGAGAGGGGAAGAGAGCACAAAAGAGAGGGGAAGAGAGCACAAAAGAGAGGGGGAGAGAGCACAAAAGAGAGGGGGAGAGAGCACAAAAGAGAGGGGGGAGATAGCACAAAAGAGAGGGTGAGAGAGCACAAAAGAGAGGGGGGAGAGAGCACAAAAGAGAGGGGGGAGAGAGCACAAAAGAGAGGGGGGAGAGAGCACAAAAGAGAGGGGGGAGAGAGCACAAAAGAGAGGGGGGAGAGAGCACAAAAGAGAGGGGGGAGAGAGCACAAAAGAGAGGGGGAGAGAACACAAAAGAGAGGGGGAGAGAGAACAAAAGAGAGGGGGAGAGAGCACAAAAGAGAGGGAGAGAGAGAGAGCGCAAAAGAGAGGGGGAGAGAGCACAAAAGAGAGGGGGAGAGAGAGCGCAAAAGAGAGGGGGAGAGAGCACAAAAGAGAGGGAGAGAGACAGCAAACGAGAGGAGAGAGAGAGCAAACGAGAGGAGAGAGAGAGGAAACGAGAGGAGAGAGAGCAAACGCGATGGGGGAAGAGAGAAAGCAAAAGAGAGGGAGAGAGACAGCAAAAGAGGGGGGAGAGACAAAAGAGAGGGGGAGCGAGAGAGCAAAAGAGAGGGGGGAGAGAGAGAGCAAAAAAGAGGAGGAAGAGAGAGAGCAAAAGAGAGGATAGAGATAGAGAGCAAAAGAAAGGGGGGAGAGAGAGAGAGCAAAAGAGAGGGGGGAGAGAGAGAGCAAAAGAGAGGGGGGAGAGAGAGAGTAAAAGAGAGGGGGGAGAGAGAGCAAAATAGAGGGGAGAAAGAGAGAGCAAAAGAGAGGGAATAGAGAGAGAGCGGGTGGGACCGCTGTACTGCAAAAAATGGCCAGTGTACACAGGCTTTAGGACTAGTATATATATATTGGAATAGTTTGGATTTTGGAAAATTTGCATCTGTAAAATGGGACAGTTTGAAGTGGGAACGGAACCAAGTGTAAACAACAATATGCATATAGAAAGAAAAGCGCTCTACTAGGAATGAACAACAGCTCAGTAGCTGACGTGAGTTACCACCTAGAAGCAGCTTCTTTTAGCCCAATTGTGCTTTTTACAAAGGAAAACTTTCCTGAATTATATCAGTCTGATCCCGCCGAATATGGTCAGTCCAGCCCCGAAATACCAGGCAATCCTTCTTTGAACAAGGAACATGGCAACCCTAGACAATAGTTCCAACCTTTATTGGGCAGTGTCAGTGAGGTGCAGCCACATTCCCCTATGCACATTGGGCAAGCAGTCCATCATCCATGTCTGGTTTCCCCAGGGTCATAATACAAATGCATACAACAATATCTTAGGTCATTTAGGCAATATTAATATGTCATAATACAGCTTATACATGTAACCTAAAGGTAGTTTTATATAATTTTTAATACTTTTTTGTACATAGTACCATCAGAAAGATAGTACAGTACTGTAATCAAAAAAGTAATATTTGTAGTTTTAAATATGGACTATTGTTTGCATTTTAGAACAGAAAAAAACAAACTAAAGACACAGAGAGAGAAGATTATGACTTACAGGCAGGGAAAAATGGTCATTTTTTATAATCTTTAAAAAAAAAATTGTAATAAGTTTGGATTTTGGAATTCCAGATTTCAAAATGTGTAAAAACTAAGTTTAATAAACAAAAACATTTGCTAAACCGCACCTAATAAAATTATCACACAAACACAGACTGTATCATCATCAAACTAAGTTTAATGAACAAAAACGTTTTTACTTGCATTTTTCTGCAGCTAAGGGAAGTGGCTGCTAGATCTTGTTCCTTTAAAAACGGCTCCATTGCTCAGGTCTGGTTATACACTGATTTCAGCCTGCCTGTGTTTAATCACACAACAGACTGTATCATCCTCAAACTAAGTTTAATGAACAAAAAAGTTTTTTACTTGCCTTTTTCTGCCAACAGTTCTCTGCATTAAGCCTGCAGCTAAGGGAAGTGGCTGCTAGATCTTGTTCCTTTGAAAGCTAATCCATTGATCATGTCTGGCTTGCTTTTCTTTGCATGTGTTTGCTGAAACACAAGCGGACAGCTCCACCTACTGGTTATTTTAATGTATGCATGTGCTAATGCTTTCAATAGCAGTCAATGCTTTTCAATAGCAAAAAAAAGGGCGTTATTCTGAAACGGCGCAAATTGAACCGTCGTAAACCGAGGGCCACCTGTATATATATATATATATATCTCCACAGGTGTTCTATGGGATTGAGATCTGGACTCATTGCCGGCCAGTTCAGTACTCTCTAGCGCTTTGTCTTAAACCATTTCAGAGTGCTTTTAGATGTGTGCTTTGGATCATTGTCTTGCTGTAAGACCAATGACCTCTCACAGAGACCCAATTTTCTGACACTGGGCCCTACATTGGACCATATAATTCTTTGGTAGTCTTTAGATTTCATAATGCCATGCACACAGTCAAGACGTCCAGTGCCTGAAGCAGCAAAGCAACCCAAAAACATCAGTGAACCTCCACCATATTTGACTGTAGGAACTATTCTTTTCTTTAAAAGCCTCATTTCTTTTTCTGAAAACAGTAGAATGATGGGTTTTTACCAAAAAGCTGTCATTTTGTTTCGTCTGTCCACAGTATATTCTCCCAAAAGGATTGAACCTTACTCAGGTAAGTTTTGACAAACTTCAATCTGGCTTTTTTATGTTTCTGTGTCAGCAGTGGGGTCCTCCTGGGTCTCCTACCATAACGTCCCTTTTCAATCTGATGGAGACATATAGTGCAAGCTGACACATTTGTACCCTGTGCCTGAAGGTCAGCTTGAATTTGTCTGGAAGTTGATTGAGGTTCTTTATCCACTATTCGAACAATCCTTCGTTGCAATCTTTGATACATTTTTCTCTTTTGTCCACGTCCAGGGAGATTAGCTACAGTGCCATGGGCTGTAAACATCTTGACAATGTTGCGCACAGTGGACACAGGAACATTAAGATCTCTGGAGATGGACTTGTAACCTTGAGATTGTCCATGCTTTCCGACAATTTGTGTTCTCAAATCCTCAGACAATTCTTTGCTGCTCTTTCTCTTCTCCATGCCCAGTGTGGCACACAGAGACACACAACATAAAAGTTGAGCCAAATTTTCACCATTTTAACTGATTTCTATATTGTCAGCACCTGTTAATTGATACAGGTGAGTTTAATTACAAATGACAGGAGCATCACAAACTTGGAATGCAATTATTTCTTACAATTTTGAGAAGGTGCCAATAATTTTGTCCAGGCCGTTTTTGGAGTTTTGTGTGGAATGTGTCAGATTCTGCTTTTTTTCTCCACTTTTTGTGTGTGATACCAATACAAACAAAAGAAATAAACATGAGAATGCCTGAACATTTGTAATTGCAACAATTTTCTGGGTGAAGTGGTGCATTATCTGACAGAAATGCAGGGGTGCCAATATTTTTGGCCATGACTGTATATATATAATATATATATATATATATATATATATATATATATATATATATATATATATATATATATATATATATATACATCAAGAACAAGCAGCACTCCAAAGGTCTTATATCCATATGTCACCTTTATTTACGTGAACGTTTTCGGGCTACAAAGAACCCGTCCTCAGACTTACAAGGCTATGTAAACTTACCACCACGCTGTGTTATATCCACCACCAAACAAACAATGAACTACGCTCTCCACGTTAGATGCGCCTCTCCTGCGAGTGACGTCATCCGTTGTGGCAACGTAACAGGGACTGAAATAAAATGAATACATAGGCAACAAATGCGCAAATAAACATAGGCAATACACTTCCTATTCTAATATCGGGCAATAGAAAAATGGGCAATAGAAAAAATAGACCAAATATTGAAATATAACCTGTAATAATGTTGTGCAGTTCCTAGTGCCGTACCACACATGTCCCGGCGGTTACCATAGCAACCTATATCAACAATGTAGCACATTCAATGCGGCATATGTGGAGGGCAACATGAGAACTACAAACATATAGGTATAACATACTGCAACCAAAACATAACTGCAATAGACCATCTATATATGCAAGAACAGTAATAAATACCTCAACATACTAACAAAGGCCAATTATAATAAACTGCCCTGTAATTACAATATAGGACTAAAGCATAAGAGTAAGACAATTTTGTCAAAAACTACCATAAGTTGCTAAATAAACTCTATTAATTAACTATATGCCATACCAAAAAAGAAAAATAAAAATAAAATAAAAAAACAAAAAATAATAATTAGAATGATTCTGGACTCTCAACAGAGACATCCATATTTAGCAGAGACTTATAAGAACACATGCCAGTCCAACTGAGTATTCAGTCCATAGGGGACCAGAGTATTCAACTCAAATGTCCATTTGGCTTCCCTTTGTAGCAGCATACGGTTCCTATCTCCTCCTCTGGATAATGGCGGTACATGGTCAATGATCGTGTATTTAAGATCCATAACAGTGTGCTTCATTTCCAAAAAATGTCTGGCTACTGGTTGTTCCGATGCTCCTTTCTTAATCGCTGTCTTAATAGCAGATCGGTGATTTGCCATGCGTGTACGTAGGTCATCCGTAGTCTTCCCTACATAATATAGTCCACAGATACAGTGTAAGAGGTACACTATATGTGTAGTGGTACACGTCAGGCGGAATCTGTGTTTGTACATTTTGCGTTTGTGTGGATGAGTGAAGCATGATCCAGTTATCAATCCTCCACAAGTAGTGCAGCCAAGACATCGAAATACACCTGGTTTTTTTATGTCCAGCCATGTAGCTGTTTTGTAGCTTTGTACAGGGTCAGTGTTAATCAATAAGTCACGTAAGGACTTCGACCTTCTGTAACCCACCCTGGGTGGTTGTGAGTTGTACAGAGGTAGGGATTTATCAGTATTGATGATCTTCCAATGCTTGTTTAAGATATCCATTAAGGGACCCTTATCCCCTGTGAAAGTAGTCACAAATGTCATTCTTCCATCCTCAATCTTAGGCTCTCTATCTGGAAGTTGGCAAATATTGTCACATTGTTCTTTCAACAATTTATAAGGATAACTCCTTGTTCTAAACCGCTGTACCATCTCTTCCAATTGTAAATCTCTATTACTTATTTCTGAGTTGTTCCTACTCACTCTCAGCAATTGCGATTTCGGCAATGCTCTCTTCAATGCCGGGGGGTGGCAACTGGTGTAATGTAATAGGGAATTTCTGTCAGTTTCCTTTCTGTACAGTGTCGACTGGATTTTCCCATTCCCTTTATATAATCTAACATCCAGGAAATCGATTTGTGTTCTACTATACACCATTTTGAACTTCAGAGCTACATTAGCCTCATTCAATTGTTGATACCAAGTCTCCAGGTCCTCCAAAGTACCAGACCAAATGAGAAACAGGTCATCTATATACCTCTTAAAAAATCGGATGTTCTTGACCTGAAACAATGTCGTCCCAAACTCTTCAAAATGGGCCATAAATAAGTTGGCATACGATGGGGCCATATTCGACCCCATCGCCGTCCCTTTCTTCTGTAGGTAAAAAGATTGTTCAAATCTGAAGAAATTGGTAGTCAGACAAAACTCTAGAAATTGAAGTAGGATCTCAGGAGGGGGTCCAATATAGGGATGTCTGCAGAGATGGAAAAAAACAGCTTGTAGTCCTTCTTCATGTGGGATTACAGTATATAGACTAGTCACATCTAGTGTGACTAGCCATATATCCTCGTCCAAATCCTCCAAATTTTGTAGCATCTCAAGAAGTGCCATAGAATCTCTCAAATAAGATGGTGTATGGTATACAATAGGCTGTAGGAATTTATCTACAAACGTAGCAAGAGGTTGCTGTAATGAGCCTATAGAGGACACGATTGGTCTTCCCGGTGGAGGAGAGATTCCCTTATGTATTTTAGGAAGGGTATATAGGACCGGAGTTCTGGGATATGTCACTAGTAGATAGAGATAAGTATCCCTATTAATGAACCCCTGGTCATATACCAATTTAGCATATTCATCCAGCTTTTTCTTGAATAATTGTGTAGGGTCACCAGTTAGTGGTCTATACGTGTTCTCATCCGCAAGCTGTGACAAGATCTCTGTCCTGTAGTCCTTATAGTTAAGGATGACCACTGCCCCACCCTTGTCGGCCTCACGTATAATTAGCTCTTTATTGCCTGATAGATTTTTTAATACCTTCCAGTCTTCCTTTGAGAAGTTATTGAAAGTCTCTCTTTGATGTGTACTAATAGAATGATTCATATCATCCTGTATTAATCTCGTAAAGGTATTAATGCTGGAATTGTTGAAAGGAGGGGTATATGTCGACTTCTTTTTCAGTTGGTCATATTCCATTTCAGATTCCCCAAATTTCTCCTTTAAAGAGAGTAATCTTTGAAATTTTTTAGTGTCAATATAGAACTCAAATGGATCAGTTCTGCTGGTAGGAACAAAAGTGAGTCCTTTATTCAAAATTTTTATTTCAGAGTCACTCAAGGGGTAATCACTCAGGTTGACTACTATGTTATTCGTCATTTCCGAGGGTGTAAGGGTGGTCTTCCCCTTGTACCCCCCTCTCCTTGTCTGCCCCCTCTTCCTCTGAAGTTTTTTGAGCGAGTAGTCACTCCTTGGGGGTGTTGGGGGTGTTGAGCTACCTGAGTAGGATTCTGTGGTTGATCTGTATCAGAGCCTGAACCAGACCCTGAGCTCTCTACAGTAGTCAAATCCTGAGGTTTATAGTATCGTGCCCGTCTCCTCCTAACAAAGTGTTGTCTCTGTCTTTCACTGGCCGTCAATTGCCATAAATAGACTCTTTTGTCCCTATAGTCACTTATTACAGCCTCCAATTTTTTATTCTTAAACTGAATTAAATCAGTTTCATATTTCTCAAGCTTGCTCTGGAGTTTGTTTATCCAATCCTCTGTACTGTCAGCCTCCAATCTAGGTAAATTTGGTAATTCATAGGCTGTAATCTCTGCCTTAATTAGTTGTAATAATCTCCCCACTTCTTGTATGACAAGTAGTACAAGATCTAAAGAGCATTTATTTTCAATGCTGCACCATCTGTCACAAAATGAGGGATTGTTTCTGCCCAAAGTGGGTACATTCCTGATCCTAAATCCTCTAGGAATGAAACCTCTGCGGTAGTACTCTGAGAGGTATGCCCCATGCAAAGTTAGATCTTTTTCTTTTTGTTTAAGTTTTAATAGATGTGTATAAATATATGCTGGTTTATCCAAAGCAGGGCGTAGAGCTAACTCATCCACACAAACGCAAAATGTACAAACACAGATTCCGCCTGACGTGTACCACTACACATATAGTGTACCTCTTACACTGTATCTGTGGACTATATTATGTAGGGAAGACTACGGATGACCTACGTACACGCATGGCAAATCACCGATCTGCTATTAAGACAGCGATTAAGAAAGGAGCATCGGAACAACCAGTAGCCAGACATTTTTTGGAAATGAAGCACACTGTTATGGATCTTAAATACACGATCATTGACCATGTACCGCCATTATCCAGAGGAGGAGATAGGAACCGTATGCTGCTACAAAGGGAAGCCAAATGGACATTTGAGTTGAATACTCTGGTCCCCTATGGACTGAATACTCAGTTGGACTGGCATGTGTTCTTATAAGTCTCTGCACAATATGGATGTCTCTGTTGAGAGTCCAGAATCATTCTAATTATTATTTTTTGTTTTTTTATTTTATTTTTATTTTTCTTTTTTGGTATGGCATATAGTTAATTAATAGAGTTTATTTAGCAACTTATGGTAGTTTTTGACAAAATTGTCTTACTCTTATGCTTTAGTCCTATATTGTAATTACAGGGCAGTTTATTATAATTGGCCTTTGTTAGTATGTTGAGGTATTTATTACTGTTCTTGCATATGTAGATGGTCTATTGCAGTTATGTTTTGGTTGCAGTATGTTATACCTATATGTTTGTAGTTCTCATGTTGCCCTCCACATATGCCGCATTGAATGTGCTACATTGTTGATATAGGTTGCTATGGTAACCGCCGGGACATGTGTGGTACGGCACTAGGAACTGCACAACATTATTACAGGTTATATTTCAATATTTGGTCTATTTTTTCTATTGCCCATTTTTCTATTGCCCGATATTAGAATAGGAAGTGTATTGCCTATGTTTATTTGCGCATTTGTTGCCTATGTATTCATTTTATTTCAGTCCCTGTTACGTTGCCACGACGGATGACGTCACTCGCAGGAGAGGCGCATCTAACGTGGAGAGCGTAGTTCATTGTTTGTTTGGTGGTGGATATAACACAGCGTGGTGGTAAGTTTACATAGCCTTGTAAGTCTGAGGACGGGTTCTTTGTAGCCCGAAAACGTTCACGTAAATAAAGGTGACATATGGATATAAGACCTTTGGAGTGCTGCTTGTTCTTGATGTATTAATATTTTGGCTCTAGCACCCAAGGCGCATATATGCAAGATCTGGAGTGCACTTTGCTGGACATTTCTATTAACTTTTTTGTTTGCACCCGATTATAAGAATTTAAGGATTATCCTTGCTGCTGTTTTCATTCTTACATTTCTTTTGGGACATTATATTTTGGATATTATATTTGGATACATTATGACAACGGTTTCAACACCTGATATTACAGAGGATATTGGGGATATTGATACAATCCCTGGAGCCAGCACCTTCCATTTTACGGAAGCAGATGCAGAAGGGATTTTATTTGATAAATTAGCTCTACGCCCTGCTTTGGATAAACCAGCATATATTTATACACATCTATTAAAACTTAAACAAAAAGAAAAAGATCTAACTTTGCATGGGGCATACCTCTCAGAGTACTACCGCAGAGGTTTCATTCCTAGAGGATTTAGGATCAGGAATGTACCCACTTTGGGCAGAAACAATCCCTCATTTTGTGACAGATGGTGCAGCATTGAAAATAAATGCTCTTTAGATCTTGTACTACTTGTCATACAAGAAGTGGGGAGATTATTACAACTAATTAAGGCAGAGATTACAGCCTATGAATTACCAAATTTACCTAGATTGGAGGCTGACAGTACAGAGGATTGGATAAACAAACTCCAGAGCAAGCTTGAGAAATATGAAACTGATTTAATTCAGTTTAAGAATAAAAAATTGGAGGCTGTAATAAGTGACTATAGGGACAAAAGAGTCTATTTATGGCAATTGACGGCCAGTGAAAGACAGAGACAACACTTTGTTAGGAGGAGACGGGCACGATACTATAAACCTCAGGATTTGACTACTGTAGAGAGCTCAGGGTCTGGTTCAGGCTCTGATACAGATCAACCACAGAATCCTACTCAGGTAGCTCAACACCCCCAACACCCCCAAGGAGTGACTACTCGCTCAAAAAACTTCAGAGGAAGAGGGGGCAGACAAGGAGAGGGGGGTACAAGGGGAAGACCACCCTTACACCCTCGGAAATGACGAATAACATAGTAGTCAACCTGAGTGATTACCCCTTGAGTGACTCTGAAATAAAAATTTTGAATAAAGGACTCACTTTTGTTCCTACCAGCAGAACTGATCCATTTGAGTTCTATATTGACACTAAAAAATTTCAAAGATTACTCTCTTTAAAGGAGAAATTTGGGGAATCTGAAATGGAATATGACCAACTGAAAAAGAAGTCGACATATACCCCTCCTTTCAACAATTCCAGCATTAATACCTTTACGAGATTAATACAGGATGATATGAATCATTCTATTAGTACACATCAAAGAGAGACTTTCAATAACTTCTCAAAGGAAGACTGGAAGGTATTAAAAAATCTATCAGGCAATAAAGAGCTAATTATACGTGAGGCCGACAAGGGTGGGGCAGTGGTCATCCTTAACTATAAGGACTACAGGACAGAGATCTTGTCACAGCTTGCGGATGAGAACACGTATAGACCACTAACTGGTGACCCTACACAATTATTCAAGAAAAAGCTGGATGAATATGCTAAATTGGTATATGACCAGGGGTTCATTAATAGGGATACTTATCTCTATCTACTAGTGACATATCCCAGAACTCCGGTCCTATATACCCTTCCTAAAATACATAAGGGAATCTCTCCTCCACCGGGAAGACCAATCGTGTCCTCTATAGGCTCATTACAGCAACCTCTTGCTACGTTTGTAGATAAATTCCTACAGCCTATTGTATACCATACACCATCTTATTTGAGAGATTCTATGGCACTTCTTGAGATGCTACAAAATTTGGAGGATTTGGACGAGGATATATGGCTAGTCACACTAGATGTGACTAGTCTATATACTGTAATCCCACATGAAGAAGGACTACAAGCTGTTTTTTTCCATCTCTGCAGACATCCCTATATTGGACCCCCTCCTGAGATCCTACTTCAATTTCTAGAGTTTTGTCTGACTACCAATTTCTTCAGATTTGAACAATCTTTTTACCTACAGAAGAAAGGGACGGCGATGGGGTCGAATATGGCCCCATCGTATGCCAACTTATTTATGGCCCATTTTGAAGAGTTTGGGACGACATTGTTTCAGGTCAAGAACATCCGATTTTTTAAGAGGTATATAGATGACCTGTTTCTCATTTGGTCTGGTACTTTGGAGGACCTGGAGACTTGGTATCAACAATTGAATGAGGCTAATGTAGCTCTGAAGTTCAAAATGGTGTATAGTAGAACACAAATCGATTTCCTGGATGTTAGATTATATAAAGGGAATGGGAAAATCCAGTCGACACTGTACAGAAAGGAAACTGACAGAAATTCCCTATTACATTACACCAGTTGCCACCCCCCGGCATTGAAGAGAGCATTGCCGAAATCGCAATTGCTGAGAGTGAGTAGGAACAACTCAGAAATAAGTAATAGAGATTTACAATTGGAAGAGATGGTACAGCGGTTTAGAACAAGGAGTTATCCTTATAAATTGTTGAAAGAACAATGTGACAATATTTGCCAACTTCCAGATAGAGAGCCTAAGATTGAGGATGGAAGAATGACATTTGTGACTACTTTCACAGGGGATAAGGGTCCCTTAATGGATATCTTAAACAAGCATTGGAAGATCATCAATACTGATAAATCCCTACCTCTGTACAACTCACAACCACCCAGGGTGGGTTACAGAAGGTCGAAGTCCTTACGTGACTTATTGATTAACACTGACCCTGTACAAAGCTACAAAACAGCTACATGGCTGGACATAAAAAAACCAGGTGTATTTCGATGTCTTGGCTGCACTACTTGTGGAGGATTGATAACTGGATCATGCTTCACTCATCCACACAAACGCAAAATGTACAAACACAGATTCCGCCTGACGTGTACCACTACACATATAGTGTACCTCTTACACTGTATCTGTGGACTATATTATGTAGGGAAGACTACGGATGACCTACGTACACGCATGGCAAATCACCGATCTGCTATTAAGACAGCGATTAAGAAAGGAGCATCGGAACAACCAGTAGCCAGACATTTTTTGGAAATGAAGCACACTGTTATGGATCTTAAATACACGATCATTGACCATGTACCGCCATTATCCAGAGGAGGAGATAGGAACCGTATGCTGCTACAAAGGGAAGCCAAATGGACATTTGAGTTGAATACTCTGGTCCCCTATGGACTGAATACTCAGTTGGACTGGCATGTGTTCTTATAAGTCTCTGCTAAATATGGATGTCTCTGTTGAGAGTCCAGAATCATTCTAATTATTATTTTTTGTTTTTTTATTTTATTTTTATTTTTCTTTTTTGGTATGGCATATAGTTAATTAATAGAGTTTATTTAGCAACTTATGGTAGTTTTTGACAAAATTGTCTTACTCTTATGCTTTAGTCCTATATTGTAATTACAGGGCAGTTTATTATAATTGGCCTTTGTTAGTATGTTGAGGTATTTATTACTGTTCTTGCATATATAGATGGTCTATTGCAGTTATGTTTTGGTTGCAGTATGTTATACCTATATGTTTGTAGTTCTCATGTTGCCCTCCACATATGCCGCATTGAATGTGCTACATTGTTGATATAGGTTGCTATGGTAACCGCCGGGACATGTGTGGTACGGCACTAGGAACTGCACAACATTATTACAGGTTATATTTCAATATTTGGTCTATTTTTTCTATTGCCCATTTTTCTATTGCCCGATATTAGAATAGGAAGTGTATTGCCTATGTTTATTTGCGCATTTGTTGCCTATGTATTCATTTTATTTCAGTCCCTGTTACGTTGCCACGACGGATGACGTCACTCGCAGGAGAGGCGCATCTAACGTGGAGAGCGTAGTTCATTGTTTGTTTGGTGGTGGATATAACACAGCGTGGTGGTAAGTTTACATAGCCTTGTAAGTCTGAGGACGGGTTCTTTGTAGCCCGAAAACGTTCACGTAAATAAAGGTGACATATGGATATAAGACCTTTGGAGTGCTGCTTGTTCTTGATGTATTAATATTTTGGCTCTAGCACCCAAGGCGCATATATGCAAGATCTGGAGTGCACTTTGCTGGACATTTATATATATATATATATATATATATAAATATGCTGATACATTTGTTAAAAATCCTGTCAGTGCATCTTTTTACTTATTCACAAGTTAGACCCAGGTTGTTGTCGAGAGTGAAGGTTAATTTACTATTGGAGGCCTATTTATCAAAGCGTCAAGTGAAAATATGCTGGAATTCCGCGTCGTAATTGTTGCAAGATTGATCCGCCGTAATTATCAAAGCGTCAACATCGTCAAATGTTGAAATTTGTGACGTAACATACGATCCCGCGATCTCAATCCGACGCAGATTGATGCAAGTTGAAAACCCGTGGAATTCGAGCAGAATTGTGTTCATTCGCCTTCCTATTCGACACTATTTGAAGCTCTTATGAAGTTATCAAAAATTCAACAGTTACGCTCACGTCTTTTCCGATGCAGCGTACCTAGTTTTCAATCTGCCACCATTGAGGTCACGGATGCCATCGAACTCAATGGGAGTTGGAAAACACTGAAATCTTATGTTCGATGCTGCAAGACAATGAAGCTTATAAATAAAAGTGAATTACAAACTATTAAATATGTATACCCTTCAAAAATCAAACAATATTATTGCTCCACATTTGGTGCACTAGTAGATATAGGGATAAAAATTAAAAATACATTACTACTGATGGATTATGCTACAACTTTGGCTCTCATTACAAATCAAGGGGACAATATTATTTCTACATATTTGGTGCAAAGTTTTGCCCCAAACTTGTCATACTAATAGATATAGAGATAAAAATGAAATAAATACACAACATAATATAGCTAACTTCCTTTTTATTTGTTAGAAAAATCTATGTGCACCATGTTTAAGCCATGTAATACAAGTCCCACTCTCCACTTCGTGCCATATTTGACGCAAAACTTTTCGCACCAATTATGACGCAAACTCCTAAATAACCCACACACTAGTGAATTTTTCCACCACTTTTGATTGGAATATGCACAATCACATGATTTATGACATCAGCCAATCTGATTCAAATATACATTATAAACTATCACTAATGAATCAAATTGCTTGATACTTCTGTCATTGATCACTCATCAGAACTTGTAGGTGCCATTTGTTACATTGTGTATTATACTTTGAAAGTATGTATATGGGAAATTAGTATTAAAGATAAACATTGATGCTGACATTAGGACACACAGTGTAATATTTTAGACAAGGATTTTAAAATTTGAATTGATGTTTGTTTCAGTAAAATCTTAAACTGATAGCTCAAAGGGATAGCCCACCTAACTTTAAACTGTCATGATTCAGATACAGCAGAAATTAAATTCACCTCTTTACTGTCATGATATGTTCAGTGTATTCCTTCCTTCTCTTGAATTTCTTTTTCAGTAAGAAATGTCATCTTATATGCCAGGCCATTTTATAACACCTGTGAAGGGGTGGTTTTTAAAAATAGATTGCAATCAGGAGGGGTAAGACAGGTGCAGAGAGAAACCTGGCCCAGCTCGTAAAGGGACAGGAAACCCCAAAATATTTTTTCAAGATTTGGATAGAACATACAATTTTAAACAACTTTCCAATTTACTTCTATTCTCAAATTTGCTTCATTCTCTTGTTATCCTTTGCTGAATGAACAGCATTTCACTACTGGCAGCTAGGTGAACACATCTATTTAGCTAATCACAAGAGACACATGTGTGCAGGCACCAATTAGCAGCTAGCTCCCACTAGTGCAACTTAAATTTTCACTTTCCTATCCCTTTCAAATAGCCATAGATCTCTACAACAACACAAAAAAGTGGGTGGTGTAGGCATGCCAAACTTGATGGAGTATTATCAGGCAGCTAGACTAGCCCAAGACTTACTGTTAAACAAAGACTCAGACAATATTGTATGGACGACACTAGAAGCTGATGTAGAGGGAATTAATAAATCTTCTGATATACTGTGGAGTACCACCCTCGACATACCACCCTCGACACTAATTTATCAGCCTTCAGGGATTCAGTGAGGTCATGGAAGGCACTGACCGAGCCTCTTCAGTTGTTACCAATAGACTCAGTGGCTAGACCGGTTAAAACCCTACTCTCAAACGAGCTACATATACAAATGGGAAAATAAGGGGCTCTATAGGGTGGCAGACTTTTTGGTAGATGGGAAATTCATTTAGTTTACACAGGCACAAGAGAGATTAGACCCCCACAAACTTCACTGGTTTCTATACCTGCAAATTTCATCCGCAATACATAAATATATACACTTTCCCTTCACAAGAGGATTAACTATACTGGAAGACTTTATAATGAATAAGAAACGAGATCAAAAAATGATTTCGGACTTTTATATAGCTATACAAAATGCGAGATTCAAATCAAGGCCCCCTTTAGTTGACAGATGGGTTACAGACCTAGGTACCGAACTAACAACGGAAGACTGGATAGCCATTACTTGAGACTCAGGTAGAGGCATAATCAGTGCTGACTTTAAGGAAAATTGTATAAAAACTACTTTTAGGTGGTACTTGACTCCGAATAAGACCTCTCATTATTCACGAGGCTCCACCAACCACTGCTACAGAGGGTGTCAGGAGGTAGGTACATACATTCACATGTGGTGGGATTGCCCCAAGGTGCATCTGATATGGTTGGAACTCTCGTCCTTATTGAGTACTATACTATCGGAAGATATAAACCTCTCTATGGCGCAAGCCCTATTGAACGAATATATCCCAACATATAATTCAGCTATTAATACCTTTATAAAAACACTATGCACAGCAACTAGGATATGCGTGGCTAAATACTGTAAGGTGGGGGTCCCGGCATGGTCTGAGATAATGGATAAACTTAAAGTCACATACTCCATGTCAGAGCAAGCCTCTCTGATTCAAGGAACGAGAGAGAACTTCCAGAAAATATGGTTTTACTGGATTATGAGGGAAAGGAGGGAGGGAGAATTAGATGAGAAGGCTGGGCTAGTTTAGTAGTTAATATAAAAGGGGAAAGATTTGAGGTTGGTGGGTGGCTACAGCATTACCCTCCCCAGCTCTGCTCGACAAAAATAATAACCTGTGTTGTTTTCCTTTTAGACACCGTTTACAGCTATACCTTCTATTACAAGCATTAAGTTATGTGTTAATGATAGGCAAACCTGATGGATAAGACATACAAAGTTGCTTAAGTTTAGAAATGTTTTTTCTTAAAAAAAAAAATTCTTTTTGTTTTGTCTTTTCTTTTTCTTTGGTTCAATATTTCTGTTTCTGAAGTATTAATACCTACTTATGTGGTCATATGTGCTAAAAGGTAAAGAGAGAATTGACCACAGAAGACAACAACTCCATGAGATTCAGTCCTCAGTGCTTTAGGATTTTCTGGACTCAATAGATGAGCGCTCCTTAGTGCTGATCAATTACGTGGCGAGACAAAACTGCACGTGAGACTGATCCGATAGATATTGTGAATGTTAATTCTTTTTTGTTTATCTATGTTGTTGTATATCCCAAGATGTTGTATACTTGGAAATTAATAATAACAATAAAAATTATTTCAACTAAAATAGCCATAGATTTCAAATAAATACATATGATACTCTGATTACATGTTATATTTTAAATTATTCCTGCTCAGAATAATAATACTTTTACAATATATACATAAAGTGGTATAAATAAACACAGAGATATGACAGAAAACATTGTTTAGAACAAAAAAAGGAACTTCGGGACATGTAAATATGTTTGCAAAAGATTTCTGACATAACACACACACATATATATACACATATATATATATATACAGTATAATATATATATATATATATATATATATATATATATATGTGTGTGTGTGTATACATACTAAAATATGTATGTCCAATCTTAAAAAGAATTCTAATAATTCACTCTCCACTTTGCACCAAATATTACACTACTTGCTATATTCGCAATTAGTCCTGCTCAGAAAAAGAATACATTTACACTATATACAATAATGTGCTAAAGAGAAAGGTGCTTGTTCGTGGACAGTATTGAAATGGTATAAATAAAGTTTTCAAAAGCCAGAATAGCCGCGACATCGATGACTGTTAGTTAACACCAGTCCAATGCTCTTTGCACCGTACTTGACGCGCGTGTTTTTGACGGCTTTTTTGATAAATAAGGAGATCGTGGCTGCGATGTTTGGCTAGCGAATACAACATAGTTGGCGCTTTGATAAATAGGCCTCTTGGACTCATAATATGTATATAGGCTACAAGTAACAGGACACCACTGGCATTTTACAGAACAATGGGCTAGATTACGAGTGGAGCACTGTTACGCATGAGCGACAAGGGCTTTATCACACATGTTTGTGTACATCGGAAGTAGCTTGTGTATTACAAGATGAAAGTAAACCTTTTTACCGGGTGCAATTTAATTTAACATGCGTCGGGTTAACGCAACCTCAGAGCTCTGGATAACTGTTACTCTCAAATAAAAAGTATCACAAAAATACATTTAAAAGTAGAGTTACACTTATAATAACACTAACTAATAAAAATTATTTTAATTTTTTTTAATAAAAAGTTAGAAGTTAGAAAAAAAAAGGCTTGCAAGAGGCTTTAGTGTAGAGATACTTAGATATACATGTCTAAATATGTATATGTATGTATATATCAGTATTCTCCCCAGGACTGTTTTAGCGGGTGCTCTACCCAGTTGATTTTACTGTCAATCTGGCTAAAATGTTGTCCAATATTAAGCTAAAAATAGCTATTATTAAAAATGTTACATTTTTATTGCACAAATTATCATTAAATACATTTATGTTAAATTATGCAATTAGTTTGTGCTTTGGATAGCTGAGAATTAATTGGAGAGGAGTAGAGATGGGAGGGATTGAAAGTTCTTGTGAGGGTTCTTGACCTCCACCTGCTGGCCGTAAGTATATCCCACATGTTATGGACACCCATGGACTATACATTTATCGGTAAGTATACATTCTGTTTTTTCTAAGAAATGGAAAATCCACACTTTTCAAAGGTAGGTTACAGGAAAAGGGGGCAAAATAAATAATGATAATAGTTTGCAAAGTTTTCTTACTAAATATAATTAGAATGGAAAAAAAATCCTTGAGTTTTATCTTTGAACACATAGCATTATTGCATTTTTATCTGGTTTTATTTGGTATTGATTATATTAGATGTATACCGATCTCTCACATATCTATTTTCTACAGCCTACTTTGCTCATATAAAATATCTAGTAATGTGGCGGTATTACCCCTAGTCCCTCATACCAAATTGCATGAAGTAAGACTAGGGCTGAAATACACATGACACAGACATTGTGTCTGGGGTTAGGATAACATAGAGAGAGAGGAGAGACTTCCGTTGGGGGAGGAGCTGTGCAGATTACCTGCTGCACACAGGTGTTGTGAGAGAACACTAGTCTACCGTCTCCCCGCTCCTAGCCACTTGCCCGGGAGAGTTACCCGGGATTGCTGTGTGGCGCTCTGCGTGGCTACGGCCCGCCCGAGTTTGGAGTCTCCAATAGCTGATTCAGCTAAGCGATCTGTTCGCTGGAAATTTTAATGCTGAAAAAAGGACAATTACCCTTAAGTTGATTGGGAGGAAAAGGGAAAAGAAATGCTCACCTCCTTGAAAATGTCCATGCCCCGCTGGGGCTGAAGGCAGAGGACAAGCAGGGGATATCCTACCGGTCGCTCCCCGGGGATTGCAGACTGTGGTCGGTGAGTGAGGCAGTTGTGGCGTGGAAGCTTATTGGAACCAGGCGCAGACAAACGCGTGGCAGGGCATCTGGTCAGCTGTACGGCTGCACTGTGAAAGAGAAGCGGAGTAGCCTAGAATTGAGGCATCGGATCTACTGGAGGCGACGCTGTGATTTGTCGCAGCCGGAACCGGTCAAAAGCCTGCAAAGTGGCCGCTCAGGTGGGTGGCGGTGTCTGGCGGCAAGACTCAGTCAGTGGAGATTCAACCAATGCAGGTGTTGCCCGGGGCGTGATACAGGAGCTGCCCTAAAATCAGCAGTGCCCGGCTAAGGTGTAACAAGCAAGGAGGCCGGTTCATATCAAGGCACAAAGAAGATCTTTAAGGTAAAGGCTGGTCCCTACATTCCGAGACTTACCTTTTCCAAACAGCCCCGAATCTTCAGCAGCTTCAGATTTCTCGCTGTTTGCAGGGCTGGCCGTATGTAGCTGGAGATCTTCGGTGAGAGGAGAATATTCTGACATACAGCCAGGATAAGGGGGAACTGCAATTGGGACATTTGCACATTTTTTTCCTGATAAATCCTGAGGCGGCAGTGGTAAGACTCAGGCTTAAAACCTGACATTGATAAGTACTCCCTTTAAGCTGACTTATTCTGCCCTCGCTTTGTGTGTTACTGCAGTGTTTTACATGTTGTCAGCCTCTCCCTGAGCTGCTGAATTTACAGACACTAGGATTCCCATTGATAGGAATTAAAGGTGTCCTTGTCTCTTCTCCAGGACAGCAAGGAAAGGAAGACAACAGAAAAAAAAAAAAACTGCTTGCTTGACACGTCATACTATTATAACGGGGGACTAACAGATAAAGAAAGCTCGTTATAGAGCCTCTTAAGAATACTTGCAGTCTAATCCCCTAAAAGGACAGAACAATAAATCCATGTATTATAATTCAAGCTATATATGTACCTAATTAATGAAAGAGAGAGTGTATTATGCTTTGTATTAGGTCAGGAGAAATGGTTTATTGTTACCTTCTGCAATAATTCTATCTGCTCTGGATAAGAGCTACAATCTAGGAATCTGTTTTTTGTTGGGATTTTTTTTTTTTTTTTTTATACTTTTCATGGTTTAGGCTCTGCTAGGGTGTGAACTAGCATGTTGAATGTGTTGTCTCATTTAAACATACATACTCCTGGATCCTGGTGAGGTAGACGGGACTGCTATTCAGAACAAAACGTTATTTGGCACGTAACCCTACAGTTGTAAATAATTATCCCTGGGTGTTTTGATAAGTAGCTTTACGTGGCTAAAGGAACGGGGGGGGAGAATAAAGAATTAAAAAAAAAAAAAAAAAAAATAAATGATTATCTAGGCAAAGTAAAGCGGGGAGCGTGAAAAGTTTGAAAATTAGCATTGAAATTAGCTGTTTTTTCTCCTACTGTTTGATCTTGGTCATATACTAGATATTAGTATCCTACACAGGAACTGGTCATTATAGTGGTCACAAAGCATTTTGATAACTGTGGTTTTTCTACTCTGTTTAGGGATATTAGAATTCCATGGAATATTTTTTTTCTCACTAAAGCAGAGATGTTATTTTTTGCCTGCCAGGTGTTATAGAGCTTATCTTGTTTATTCTAATCAGATATACCTTATTAAATAGGACACTAAAGCACCAACTCACCCTTTTTTTTTTTTTTTTTTTTTTTTCTTCTTCTTGTGTGTAGACACATATTTTCACATTTCACTCAAGGGAGCAGTATAATAGCCACTTTTACATCTCACACGCCTCTCTGTACACAGGAGAGCAGCGCATTTAAGCACTCTTATTTTTCACTAGACCAATCTAGGTCCCTTTTTTTTTTTTTTTTTTTTTTCTCTTCTTGTGTGTAGACACATATTTTCACATTTCACTCAAGGGAGTAGTATAATAGCCACTTTTACATCTCACACGCCTCTCTGTACACAGGAGAGCAGCGCATTTAAGCACTCTTATTTTTCACTAGACCAATCTAGGTCCCTTTTTTTTTTTTTTTTTTTTTTTCTGTGTATTGTCACATATTTGCACATTTCACTACAGGAAGTAGTACAACTCCCACTTTCATATTTACATTGCTCTCCATAGCAAGGAGAGAAGCACATTCGAGCACGCCTATCTTTCACTAGATCCAAATCCAGGTCTTTTTCACTCTTTTTCTGTCGGGGTTTTTTTTTTTTTTTTTTTCTTCCTCTCTTCTTTCACTTCACTCAATTTTGTTTGTTTATTAGACACGCCTAGGAGAATCAGGAGTGTAGGAAGTTAGATCGAAGATAGTAACTAGAAGACTTGGTGTGCCCCCTTATAGCTCCCCTCTCTTCACTATACATTTTCTATTACTTTCTTTTTTTTTATGGAAAGATTTGTCACTCAAGCTAAATCCTCTTCGCCCAGAATGCCTGTTAAAGGCAAAGACAAAAAAGCTAAGCTGGGTGATCCCAGTTTGAACAGCTCTAGTGAGACATTACCTAATATAAATGACACCCAGATGCTAATCACTCATCTAACTGATTTATTTTCCCCACAGTTTGAGATAATAAAGGCTGAATTGGGCACGATTTCATCGGTAATTTCTAACCTTTCTGTAGAGGTCAAACAATTCTCCAATAGAATGCTAGAAATGGAGAATAGAGTTTCTGAGTTAGAAGATCAAGCCAATGTCCAAGATGACATTATAACTAAACAGAACTCCAAAATTGCCAATCTGCAACTGCGTCTGGACGACCTGGAAGATCGTTCCAGACGCAATAATATTCGAATTATCGGCCTCCCCGAGACCCAGGAATTCCAGGATTTATATCATTTTACATCTTACACATTGCCCCAGGCCCTAGGTTTCCCCCAGCAGAGGCTTCCCATTGTTATAGAGAGAGCCCACAGAACGGGCCCTAAAAATATTCAGTCAGAGGGATCTCGCCTAAATAGAATGTGCATTTTTAGAATTCTGAATTACCAAGACAAGGTAGAATATTTGAGATTATTCAAAAAAAGAAGTGAACCACTCCTGTTTGGAAATAATAGAATTTTATTATTCCAAGATTATTCGGTAGAAACCTCCTCAAAAAGAAAGATAATGGCACCGCTCTGCTCGCAACTTATTAATAAAGGCTTCAATGCATGGATGGTATATCCTGCTAGCATAATTGTTGAGCAGGACGGTGCCAGAAAAATCTATCGAGAAGCCGGGGAGGTAAAAAAATTTATAAATGATAAATAGTTGACTGCTCAGCTATTTAAGATTTACTTTTGTCCCCTATAAAATGAAGGGTGAGTTAGATCCTAAAGTCCTTTATCTCTTTTTTGAGGGATGTATGTTTAGAAGTGTTAGGGATTGCTGTTTTGATATTTTTCAAAGGTTTTTTTTTTTTTTTTTTTTTTGTTTGTTGCTTTTTTCCCTGCTTATCCTCCTCCTCTTATTTCTCTGCTCTTTATCGATTTCCCCCCTCCGGGTCCGTAAGAGGAAACTTTTTTCTGATTGGTCCGCTAAGAGTCGGTAGTGGATATTAAATTTTTATCTTGGAATGTAGGAGGGATTGTCTCTCCTATGAAACGTAAGTTGATTATCAAGCTACTGGCGAAACAAAAACCAGATATTGTTTTTATTCAAGAGACTCATCTTACAGAACAGGAAGTCGCAAAACTTAAGATAAAATGGGTGGGAGAGGTAATTGCCTCTTCTTCAAGCAGGAGAAAATGTGGTGTGGCAATATTGATCAGCAAATCGCTGGATTATAAGATCATACAAGTGGAGACGGATACGACTGAAAGGTTTATTTTATTACAAATTATTATTAATAATACTAAATATGTTCTTTGTAATGTGTACGGCCCAAACAAATTCTGTAGGGATTTCTGGGAGAATGTTAAAGTTAAACTTTTTCCTTATATAAAAGAGAATCTCATATTAGGTGGAGATTTTAATATGGCCATGTGCCCAGAAGTAGATAGATTCTCACAGAAGAACCTTCCAGAGACTAGGAGAAGCTCCAAATATCTTACTAGATTTTGTCGTAAATTACATCTCACTGATATATGGCGATGCCTTAATCCGGATCTATTGAGCTTCACATGTGAATCCAAAGCACACAGGACATTTGCCAGGATAGATTTATTTTTAATTGCCGAGTCACTCTCGATTACTAAAATAGAGGCTGGAATTGGGGAGATTGTGACCTCGGACCACTCAATCATATCTTTAACTTTGAGATGCCACGACAGCAGTAAATTTAAAAGACCTAGGACCTTTTATTACCCATCTTATCTTTATAATAATCCTAGATTTTGTCAATGGTTAAAACAGTCTTGGAAGGATTACAGTACACGCAACATTTCTTATTTTCATAAGATTGAAACTTTTTGGGAGGCTTCAAAAGCGGTTTTACGTGGTGAAATCATGGCATTTCTAGATATTAAAAATAAGAAACAACATGCCCGAGACCTGCAACTTACTAACCAGGTTAAAAAAGCCTATAAAAAATACTACGGAGATCGCTCCAATAGTAACTGGAATAAGTATGTAGCCCATAGAAAAGAGAGGGACATATTCCTGACTCAAAAACATCTAGAAGAAGAGGCTAAAACCAATCTATATTTCAGGAGCTTTCACGGTAGCTCAGCTAAAAATTTAGCTAGAGTGGTTAAAGCTAGGAAAAGGAAGAACTTTATCTCTAGTGTTAAAGAAGGAAATTTGCGATATACCAATACAGAAGAGATACGCGGAGTCTTCTTTAATTATTACAAGCAATTATATTCTAAACAGGAATGCAATTTTATTAACCAAGAAAATTTTTGGGAGAAAGTCACTCTACCTAAGATACAGAAGGAAGAATTAGATGCTCTGAATGCTCCGATCACTGCGGAAGAAATATTAAGAGCCATTAATGTTTCCAAATTGAACAAAACCGCGGGCCCTGATGGGTTTCCTGCGGAGTTTTATAAAAGTCTAGCAGTAGAAATAACTCCAATCTTAGAGAAATTGTTTAACAGTTACTATACTACCGACAAACCAATTTCAAGTCTTTTCGCTGCAGCAAACATATCACTAATACTGAAAAAAGGAAAGAACCCTGAAGATCCAGCCTCATACAGACCAATTTCAGTCCTTAACGCGGATTACAAGATCCTAACTTCTATCATTTCTTGTAGACTTGCAGGGTGCTTGGACAAACTTATACATCCCGATCAGGTCGGATTTATGACCACGCGAAATTCCGCCAAGAACATTAGGAGATTAACTACCTTGGTAGACTATATTTGGAATAGTGATCAGTTCAAAGATAGAACTAATTTTAATGACCATGCAGTTCTCACTTTGGATGCAGCCAAGGCTTTTGACAGCATTGCTTGGATTCATTTATTTAAAACCTTAGACAAATTTGGCTTTGCAGAAAATTTTTTACACTTTGTTCAGAAAATTCATTGGAAGCCAGAATCCTTTCTGCTGGTTAATCGGACGTTTTCTCCTAAGATAACTTTAGAGAGAGGAACAAGACAGGGTTGCCCCCTCTCACCTCTCTTGTTTAACATCGCTCTTGAACCGCTAGCAACCAGATTGAGAGAAATTCTGCCGGGGATACCAGATTTAGACCCAAACTTAAAAATCTTACTTTACGCGGATGATATTCTAATTTGTTTACAAAATACTAGAGATACAATCCCCAAGGTCATAAATACATTGGAGGAATTTAGCTCCTTTGCGGGATACAAGTCTAACTTAGATAAAAGTGAATTTATGTGGCTAGGCAAATATACTCACCGACAAACTAATTTAATGTTTCGCACGGTTTCAGCCATAAAATATCTGGGGCTGGAGATTCATAAAAATCCTAAACACTGGTATTCAGCTAATATTGATGCGCTCTTCCAGAAGATCAAAGAAGATCTTGACTTATGGAAGGCTTTTCCTTTATCCATATCTGCGTCTGTCAATTTGATCAAAACTATAATCTTTCCACGGATTCTATATCCTATACAAAATCTGCCATTAATTTTAACAAACAAAGATGTACGCAGACTGAATTCCTGGTTTTCCAAGTTCATTTGGAAAGCTAAAAAACCACGTATATCATTGGAAAAATTGTCACAAAAATTTTCTAATGCTGGTCTAGCTCTTCCTAATATCAGACTTTACAATATCGCAACACTACTTAAAATAGCTATAGATTGGTTAGCTCAATCGAATAGGGTTACCTCTTTTGATTTTGAATCTCGATTGACTAATCCATGGTCACTGAAGGCTCTTTTACACTGCCCGATACAAGAACTTCCACAAAAAGTTTCTATATTACAATCTTTCAAAAACCAGATTTACGCTTGGCAGAAGTTCTGTCCTATATTAGAATTGAATCCTTTTTTTTCAGACTTTCTACCCATTAGGGGTAACCCGCTTTTTATGCCTGGAATAGATCAAAAAGTATTCTTAGAGTGGCAGGACAGAGGCCTTAAGGATATTTATCAGTTATTGAATGATCAATCTCAGATTCTTTCTTGGGAAACTATTGTCTCAAAATATTCGCTAGGCACGGGGAATCAATTCGCCTATTTCCAGGTCCGTCATTATGTTAGCTCCCAAAGTTGGTATTCTTCAAGTAGGTCTGAGTGGTCCGAGGTCAAGATCTGTATCGAAAAATTCATAGCTGGAGACATATCGATTTCTCTAATTTACGATATAATGCTCACCAAACAGGGCATATTATTGAGCGAAAATTTGGTTAATTCTTGGATAAATTGTATCTCTACAATGGATCAAGAGAAGATTTCTCGTAGCCTTGAGTTAATAGCTAACTACCCTATTTCGGTAAGCTGGAAAGAATCTCATCTTAAATTAATGAATACATTTTATTTATCTCCATCCAGGTTAGCGAAATTTTATCCGCTTAAAAAGGCCGATTGCCCGCGGTGTTCATATGTCAAAGCAGACCTCATGCACATGTTATGGTACTGTCCTAAAATAAAACAACTTTGGCAGAAAGTCCAGTTCTGGTTTAATAGGCAATATAATGGGGCTTACTCGCTCTCTCTGGAAGATATAATATCCTTGATACTTAATCCCATGTCAGATTTAAAAATCCGGATTTTGAATACCATTATATTAATTGTTAGATACAATATTTTCAAATCCTGGATTGCTAAGACGCCTCCCAGCCTGGGGGTAATTCTTAAAGGGATACAATCCCAAATTATATACGAATCTTTTCATCTATTACAGGCTTCAGAGAAAAAAATCAAGACTTTTTTGTTAGAATGGGCACCCATTATTAAGACTTATTCATTACAACTCCAGCGACGGATCCTGTCTCCATTTGTCTCTTCTATCAGCTTTGCTGAGCTAGTCTTGCTACAAGTATTTCCCGACTCCTGGATAAGAAATTATAGAGATATTCCATAAAGTTATGAACTACCGCTCCTAAGGTCGAGCTTTACGGATCCGGAGGGCCCCCACACTTTTTTTTTTTTTTTTTTTTCTCTTCTTTTCTCTTTCTCTCTCGCTGGCCCTTTTTTTTTTTTCTTTTTCCCGCCCTCCCTTCTTTGGTTTTCTCCCCTCTTTTTTCTCTTTTTTAGGGTTAGAATGTCTGACTTTGTGATTTAGAAATGGCAATCCAAATTGGTTTGAAAATAATTTAGAGAGGTCTTTTTTCGCAACTAGACCATATGATTAGATAGGAGAGACACCTGCTAGTCGGGAACAAGAATCAATAGGTATCTGTGATGAAACATGGTATCAGAAATTATGTTGATTAAATACCGATATCCATATATGAAGTAATATATAAGTTGTTGGAGATGCTTTTTTTTTTGGATGTCTTTTCTTTGATGGGTGTTAGTCCATATTATTTGATGATTTCTATAGATGATTTTAAGCATATTGACTAACGAAAAGTATAATTTTTGTGACATTTCGGCATGATTATGCTTTATTGAAAATTGAGTATGATTTTATGTTATTCTGCTAATTATGTTATATTACAGTATGAATATCTTGTACTGATATGAGTCACAATGTTTATGTGGATTGTCATTTATTTTTATGCTGAATAATAAAAAACTATTTAAAAAGAAAAAAAAAAAAAAAAAAAAAAGAAGTTAGACTAGGAACATTGTGACTTTGTCATTCAGCAGCTTAATCACAGAGTGCTAATTATATCAGCTCTTTATGTATGTGCACATCTCAGAGTACTGCCTTTCATTTTATTTTTGGCAATATTTGAACATGGAACAAGAGACAAATGGATAATAAACTTTTTTATTAACTTATATTTGCTAGCAGTAGCATAAATAGAATCACCACAAGTGCAACCAGGTCATGGAGCACAAGTATTAGACAGAGGAATAGTCTGAAACACAGTTTCAATGGTCAGCAGCCAGGTTATGAGGCCGAAACAAGTAACTTAGGAAAAGGGCAGCAGGCAAAAGACAGTATCCTGAAAGCAGGTCAAGGTCATAACGGAAAAGGAGGGTCAGAAGCATGAATCCTAGGATCATCATAACAAATAACCAAACAGTGCTTTCACAGGCCTTTTAAAACCTCCTGTGCCAGTTTTGGTGCACTTTTTACTTTAGTTGTCAGAGTCAGAAATAACACTTTCCTCAATACATGACCCACACCCTGCACTTTAAACAATGCACACCACACTATCCTTAGAACACCCTTCCTCTAAAGCAGTTCAACTCTCAGCGCTAACTTCCATATTTCCTTCGTACACCAAACAATTCATAGTACACCTCAATAGTCCCCAGGGCTGGCTCAAGATATTGGGATGCCTGGGTCCAAGAATGCAAGATTCCCCCCAGTAGTAACATTACTGATTAGTATATAAACCTACCAGCCTGGCCACTGACCATACTAAGACTGCCTACCCGCATGCAACAAATACTTACGCAGGATTGCACAATAAGTGGAAAGGAAGAGAGGGAAGAGATGCAACTGTCCCAACTGAAGTGCTGCCCCTTGTCAAGTGAGGCCTAGGTCCATTGCACCCATTTGGTCCCATGATTGGACCCACTTGGTCCCATGGTTGAGTCTCATAATGCTACTGTCCATTCCTCATAGCACAGGCTAGTGTGCACACCACTAAACACCTCAGGACCTGACAGAACTGTTTCTCTTACTAACTTAGTAAAATGAAAAGTTTGCCACCATTGGGCTTTTCGAACATGCTTAAATTACTTGAATACATTATTGTAATAGATTTTCAAATGCATTTATTCTCATTCAATTAACTGTTATTGGAATCTGTTTCACAGTGTTTACATCACTATACATAGAATGAACAGTGACTCTAGCATTACAATTATTCTTTTGCTATTTTTATGAAATTACTTTATTCACAAAAGTATTTACAAATATAATAATTGTGCCGCTTGTAGGATATGCACTAGAGGACACATATATTTGTCGTTTTATTATTAAGCCACTCCAGCATTCAGCTCTTCACATGTGTGCTTTATGCTGGACCGCTACCTGCCCCTTAATACATAATTTAATTGAACAATGTAATTAAAAAGTGCATTTTATATGCTACATATGTTTTGTGACTTCATTAGATCATGCCCAAAAATTATTATGTATTATGATTGATTAAAATATATCAGTGCTTATCATTAATTGGACAGTCAAGTCCAAAATAAACTTTCATGATTCAGATAGGGCATGTCATTTTAAACAACTTTCCAATTTAATTTTTTCACCCATTTTGCTTTGTTCTCTTGGCATTCTTAGTTGAAACCTAGGTAGGCTCATGCTAATTTCTTAGACCTTGAAGACCGCCTCTAATCTGAATGCATTTTGACAGTTTTTCACCACTAGAGGGCGTTAGTTCATGTGTGTCATATAGATAACATTGAGCTCATGCATGTGAAGTTACCTAGGAGTCAGCACTGATTGGCTAAAATGCAAGTCTGTCACAATAACTGAAATAAGGGGGCAAGGTAATTACAGAGGTAAAACGTGTATTATTACAAATGTATTGGTTATGCAAAACTGGGGAATGGGTAATAAAGGGATTATTTATCTTTTTAAACAACAAAAATACTGGTGTTGACTGTCCCTTTAAAGGGACATTGTAGTCAAATTGTCTGTTTTTTTTTGTTTAAAATTATATCACTACTTGTCATTAAAGGGACATTTTAATTAAATTGTTTCTTTGTTTCATCTAAAAGAACACATATAAAACTGTATTTAATTTAAAAACAAAAAGAAAAACCAAAACCTTATGTTCCTGTCCTGAATAATTAATCAGTGCTTTTTTGTTACACTTATAGGGACATGTCCCTCTTAACTAATAAAGCAGAGGCATATTTTACATGCATGCTATGCATTTTTTGAGTGCAATGTCTCTTTAAATTGTGTACTTAAGAACATTCTTTCACTTTGTTAGCACTGAAACTAAATATTGTCAATAATATTTTGTAACAACAAATAAACAATGAATAACTGCAAGTCTGTTACTTGATTTACTGAAAGATTATCAAACTAAACAATCCCATATCATGTTTAATATAAGACTGTTGCATCACAGATTTCTTTGCACTGCATTTTTGTTTCTTTTTATATGTCTTTTATCTGCTTATTTCTCTTTTATTTTGTGTCATTACTCAGAAGCATTTTGTATTTGCTTCTACTTGTTATATGTATGCTTATCTTTTCTATGTTTTATTTTGCACTTGATACATGTCTCTGCAGAGCTCGTTAAGGAAGCAGAAGGCAGCTCTCTGCACTGAATCCTGTAACAATAAATAGAGCTGTGCTGTAACCCCCCCCCCACACACACACTTTTCACAGCACCTTACAAAACCCTATGGTAGCACTAGCAAAGTGGTTATTTACCCACACTACACATACAGGAACTGAGAGATCTGAAATTATATCTATTAATGGGCAAAGAATGCCTGAACTGATGAATATTTCTCTACTTGTGTCATAATTCCGGGGGCTGCAAAAAAAATTCCAATTCTTTTCACAGCACAATGTTACTGTGAAAATAAAATAATTTTGTTCTTATTCTAGTATATCATCTAAAATATTTTTTTTTATTTATTTGCTGTAATTACAATAATATTACGTATTACGTAAAATGTGAAATGAACATTTAAATGAAAAATTATTGCTTGTCAAATTTAATTTTAGATCAATTACAAAAAGATGTTAAAATAACATTAAATATAATAAAAAGGACAGTGAAGTAAATTTTTTTAGACAACTTTCAAATTTACTTCTGTTGACTAATTGGATTCTGCTCTTGCTATCGTTTGTTGAAAAGCATACCTAGGTATGTCTTCTCTCCTGCGGCTCGTCAATATCAAGTGCTGGATGTAGAGCAGACATGTGGATGCTGACGTCGTCGTCGGGGATGTAGCGCATCAGAGTGCAGAATCTTGCAGCAATTGTATGGAACAGATGGTGGAACAGAAGCAGCAGCAATATTGATCTAGGTAAGTAATGGTATCCAAACTACTCCTTGTCTAACAAGTATGTAGTTATATTACTACATAGCAACTTACATTCCTTGATGAACAATTTAATTCCTAACCCTAGACTAACAAGTAAGATTTTTTGTTAACCCTTTACTTGCAAGCATTTTTTTATGCAATATTCATATTTAATAAAGGTTTCAACGAGTTAACTATATGCTAAATTGAAGTTCAGATTAGATTCAGTCTTAAGGCCCTCATTTATCTCCACTATATGCTAACATGTAACTCAGATCATATTCATATTCACACTTACAGCCTCCTTTTATGTCTACTATATGCTAACATGTAGCTCAGGTCAGATTCACTTTTACAGCTCCCTTTATGTCTACTATATGCTAACATGTAGCTCAGGTCAGATTCACTTTTACAGCTCCCTTTATGTCTACTATATGCTAACATATAGCTCAGGTCAGATTCACTCACGCAGACCTCTCCTTTATGTCTACTATATGCTAACATATAGCTCAGGTCAGATTCACTTTTACAGCTCCCTTTATGTCTACGATATGCTAACATATAGCTCAGGTCAGATACATTCTTACAGCTCCCTTTATGTCTACTATATGCTAACATGTAGCTCAGGTCAGATTCACTCTTACAGCTCCCTTTATGTCTACTATATGCTAACATGTAGCTCAGGTCAGATTCACTCTTACAGCCTCCTTTTATGTCTACTATATGCTAACATGTAGCTCAGGTCAGATTCACTTTTACAGCTCCCTTTATGTTTACTATATGCTAACATGTAGCTCAGGTCAGATTCACTTTTACAGCTCCCTTTATGTCTACTATATGCTAACATGTAGCTCAGGTCAGATTCACTCATGCAGACCTCTCCTTTATGTCTACTATATGCTAACATATAGCTCAGGTCAGATTCACTCGTACAGCTCCCTTTATGTCTACTATATGCTAACATATAGCTCAGGTCAGATACATTCTTACAGCTCCCTTTATGTCTACTATATGCTAAAATGTAGCACAGGTCAGATTCACTCTTACAGCTCCCTTTATATCTACTATATGCTAACATGTAGCTCAGGTCAGATTCACTCTTACAGCCTCCTTTTATGTCTACTATATGCTAACATGTAGCTCAGGTCAGATTCACTTTTACAGCTCCCTTTATGTTTACTATATGCTAACATGTAGCTCAGGTCAGATTCACTTTTACAGCTCCCTTTATGTCTACTATATGCTAACATGTAGCTCAGGTCAGATTCACTCATACAGACCTCTCCTTTATGTCTACTATATGCTAACATATAGCTCAGGTCAGATTCACTTTTACAGCTCCCTTTATGTCTACTATATGCTAACATATAGCTCAGGTCAGATACATTCTTACAGCTCCCTTTATGTCTACTATATGCTAACATATAGCTCAGGTCAGATACATTCTTACAGCTCCCTTTATGTCTACTATATGCTAAAATTTAGCACAGGTCAGATTCGCTCTTACAGCTCCCTTTATGTCTACTATATGCTAACATGTAGCTCAGGTCAGATTCACTCTTACAGCCTCCTTTATGTCTACTATATGCTAACATGTAGCTCAGGTCAGATTCACTTTTACAGCTCCCTTTATGTTTACTATATGCTAACATGTAGCTCAGGTCAGATTCACTTTTACAGCTCCCTTTATGTCTACTATATGCTAACATGTAGCTCAGGTCAGATTCACTCATACAGACCTCTCCTTTATGTCTACTATATGCTAACATATAGCTCAGGTCAGATACATTCTTACAGCTCCCTTTATGTCTACTATATGCTAACATATAGCTCAGGTCAGATACATTCTTACAGCTCCCTTTATGTCTACTATATGCTAACATGTAGCTCAGGTCAGATTCACTTTTACAGCTCCCTTTATGTTTACTATATGCTAACATGTAGCTCAGGTCAGATTCACTTTTACAGCTCCCTTTATGTCTACTATATGCTAACATGTAGCTCAGGTCAGATTCACTCATACAGACCTCTCCTTTATGTCTACTATATGCTAACATATAGCTCAGGTCAGATTCACTTTTACAGCTCCCTTTATGTCTACTATATGCTAACATATAGCTCAGGTCAGATACATTCTTACAGCTCCCTTTATGTCTACTATATGCTAACATATAGCTCAGGTCAGATACATTCTTACAGCTCCCTTTATGTCTACTATATGCTAACATGTAGCTCAGGTCAGATTCACTCATACAGACCTCTCCTTTATGTCTACTATATGCTAACATATAGCTCAGGTCAGATTCACTTTTACAGCTCCCTTTATGTCTACTATATGCTAACATATAGCTCAGGTCAGATACATTCTTACAGCTCCCTTTATGTCTACTATATGCTAACATATAGCTCAGGTCAGATACATTCTTACAGCTCCCTTTATGTCTACTATATGCTAAAATTTAGCACAGGTCAGATTCGCTCTTACAGCTCCCTTTATGTCTACTATATGCTAACATGTAGCTCAGGTCAGATTCACTCTTACAGCCTCCTTTATGTCTACTATATGCTAACATATAGCTCAGGTCAGATACATTCTTACAGCTCCCTTTATGTCTACTATATGCTAACATATAGCTCAGGTCAGATACATTCTTACAGCTCCCTTTATGTCTACTATATGCTAACATGTAGCTCAGGTCAGATTCACTCTTACAGCTCCCTTTATGTCTACTATATGCTAACATGTAGCTCAGGTCAGATTCACTCTTACAGCCTCCTTTTATGTCTACTATATGCTAACATGTAGCTCAGGTCAGATTCACTTTTACAGCTCCCTTTATGTTTACTATATGCTAACATGTAGCTCAGGTCAGATTCACTTTTACAGCTCCCTTTATGTCTACTATATGCTAACATGTAGCTCAGGTCAGATTCACTCATGCAGACCTCTCCTTTATGTCTACTATATGCTAACATATAGCTCAGGTCAGATTCACTCGTACAGCTCCCTTTATGTCTACTATATGCTAACATATAGCTCAGGTCAGATACATTCTTACAGCTCCCTTTATGTCTACTATATGCTAACATATAGCTCAGGTCAGATACATTCTTACAGCTCCCTTTATGTCTACTATATGCTAAAATGTAGCACAGGTCAGATTCACTCTTACAGCTCCCTTTATATCTACTATATGCTAACATGTAGCTCAGGTCAGATTCACTCTTACAGCCTCCTTTTATGTCTACTATATGCTAACATGTAGCTCAGGTCAGATTCACTTTTACAGCTCCCTTTATGTTTACTATATGCTAACATGTAGCTCAGGTCAGATTCACTTTTACAGCTCCCTTTATGTCTACTATATGCTAACATGTAGCTCAGGTCAGATTCACTCATACAGACCTCTCCTTTATGTCTACTATATGCTAACATATAGCTCAGGTCAGATTCACTTTTACAGCTCCCTTTATGTCTACTATATGCTAACATATAGCTCAGGTCAGATACATTCTTACAGCTCCCTTTATGTCTACTATATGCTAACATATAGCTCAGGTCAGATACATTCTTACAGCTCCCTTTATGTCTACTATATGCTAAAATTTAGCACAGGTCAGATTCGCTCTTACAGCTCCCTTTATGTCTACTATATGCTAACATGTAGCTCAGGTCAGATTCACTCTTACAGCCTCCTTTATGTCTACTATATGCTAACATGTAGCTCAGGTCAGATTCACTTTTACAGCTCCCTTTATGTTTACTATATGCTAACATGTAGCTCAGGTCAGATTCACTTTTACAGCTCCCTTTATGTCTACTATATGCTAACATGTAGCTCAGGTCAGATTCACTCATACAGACCTCTCCTTTATGTCTACTATATGCTAACATATAGCTCAGGTCAGATTCACTTTTACAGCTCCCTTTATGTCTACTATATGCTAACATATAGCTCAGGTCAGATACATTCTTACAGCTCCCTTTATGTCTACTATATGCTAACATATAGCTCAGGTCAGATACATTCTTACAGCTCCCTTTATGTCTACTATATGCTAAAATTTAGCACAGGTCAGATTCGCTCTTACAGCTCCCTTTATGTCTACTATATGCTAACATGTAGCTCAGGTCAGATTCACTCTTACAGCCTCCTTTATGTCTACTATATGCTAACATGTAGCTCAGGTCAGATACACTCTTACACCTCCCTTTATGTCTACTATATGCTAACATGTAGCTCAGATCAGACTCACTCTTACAGACCTCTCCTTTATGTCTACTATATGATAACATGTAGCTCAGGTCAGATTCACTCTTACAGCCTCCTTTATGTCTACTATATACTAACATGTATATCAGATCAGATTCACTCTTACAGACCTCTCCTTTATGCCCACTATATGCTAACATGTAGCTCAGGCCAGATTCACTCTTAAAGCCTCCTTTATGTCTACTATATGCTAACATGTAGCTCAGGTCAGATTCACTCTTACAGACCTCTCCTTTATGTCTACTATATGCTAACATATAGCTCAGGTCAGATTCACTCTTACAGACCTCTCCTTTATGTCTACTATATGCTAACATGTAGCTCAGGTCAGATTCACTTTTACAGCCTCCTTTATGTCTACTATATGCTAACATGTAGCTCAGGTCAGATTCACTTTTACAGCTCCCTTTATGTTTACTATATGCTAACATGTAGCTCAGGTCAGATTCACTTTTACAGTTCCCTTTATGTTTACTATATGCTAACATGTAGTTCAGGTCAGATTCACTTTTATAGCTCCCTTTATGTCTTCTATATGCTAACATGTAGCTCAGGTCAGATTCACTCTTACAGACCTCTCCTTTATGTCTACTATATGCTAACATATAGCTCAGGTCAGATTCACTCGTAGAGCTCCCTTTATGTCTACTATATGCTAACATGTAGCTCAGGTCAGATACATTCTTACAGCTCCCTTCATGTCTACTATATGCTAACATGTAACTCAGGTCAGATACATTCTTACAGATCCCTTTATGTCTACTATATGCTAAAATGTAGATCAGGGCAGATTCACTCTTACAGCTCCCTTTAAGTCTACTATATGCTAACATGTAGCTCAGGTCAGATTCACTCTTACAGCTCCCTTTATGTCTACTATATGCTAACATGTAGCTCAGGTCAGATTCACTTTTACAGTTCCCTTTATGTTTACTATATGCTAACATGTAGTTCAGGTCAGATTCACTTTTATAGCTCCCTTTATGTCTTCTATATGCTAACATGTAGCTCAGGTCAGATTCACTCTTACAGACCTCTCCTTTATGTCTACTATATGCTAACATATAGCTCAGGTCAGATTCACTCGTAGAGCTCCCTTTATGTCTACTATATGCTAACATGTAGCTCAGGTCAGATACATTCTTACAGCTCCCTTCATGTCTACTATATGCTAACATGTAACTCAGGTCAGATACATTCTTACAGATCCCTTTATGTCTACTATATGCTAAAATGTAGATCAGGGCAGATTCACTCTTACAGCTCCCTTTAAGTCTACTATATGCTAACATGTAGCTCAGGTCAGATTCACTCTTACAGCTCCCTTTATGTCTACTATATGCTAACATGTAGCTCAGGTCATACAGTGGACAGATTCATAGACTTTATGAATCTCAATGATTATAATTTGACTTTTACAGCAAACAAAAGCACAAGTAGCATTGACTTTTTGGACCTCTGTATAGAGAGTAGGGGTCACAAAATCATTACATCCAGCTACCGAAAACCTTTGGCATGCAATATGATATTGCGAGCTGACTCTTGTCACCTCTCCCATCTTAAAAGGGGTATCCCAAAAGCGCAATACTTACGATTGCGACGCAACTGTACTGAATTGACCCAATACCAGGCACAAGCACAGGAATTAACAGCCCGATTAGTGGAAAGGGGCTATCAGAAACATTCATTAGTACGAATTCAATCACAGGTGGGGAGAATAAACAGACATGATCTATTTAAATAAAAAGAGAGAGAGAGATGCACTCAGCTGAGACAGAACAAAAGCTGGAAAAACTTCCGTGCCTGTTCATTTTATTATAGTGTGTCACTCAGGGTGCATACTCTTTTAGCACACTATGCCCCTTCACAGAGAAAAAATATCCTGTAGCATATCAGTCTGACCCTGCCCAATGACAGTCCAGCGCCAAAATACCAGGCAATTCTTCTCTGAACAAGAGAAACAACAACCCCAGACGATCGTTTCGGCCTTCTGTGGGCCTCGTCAGTAAGGTGCAGTCGCATCTCTCTAAGGGCATGTGTGCAAGGAGTCCACGTCTGGTTTCCCCTTTTACTCTTAGGGAGACCCAAGAGCAATTTGCATAAATAAAAAGAGAGAGAGAGATGCACTCAGCTGAGACAGAACAAAAGCTGGAAAAACTTCCGTGCCTGTTCATTTTATTATAGTGTGTCACTCAGGGTGCATACTCTTTTAGCACACTATGCCCCTTCACAGAGAAAAAATATCCTGTAGCATATCAGTCTGACCCTGCCCAATGACAGTCCAGCGCCAAAATACCAGGCAATTCTTCTCTGAACAAGAGAAACAACAACCCCAGACGATCGTTTCGGCCTTCTGTGGGCCTCGTCAGTAAGGTGCAGTCGCATCTCTCTAAGGGCATGTGTGCAAGGAGTCCACGTCTGGTTTCCCCTTTTACTCTTAGGGAGACCCAAGAGCAATTTGCATAAATAAAAAGAGAGAGAGATGCACTCAGCTGAGACAGAACAAAAGCTGGAAAAACTTCCGTGCCTGTTCATTTTATTATAGTGTGTCACTCAGGGTGCATACTCTTTTAGCACACTATGCCCCTTCACAGAGAAAAAATATCCTGTAGCATATCAGTCTGACCCTGCCCAATGACAGTCCAGCGCCGAAATACCAGGCAATTCTTCTCTGAACAAGAGAAACAACAACCCCAGACGATCGTTTTGGCCTTCTGTGGGCCTCGTCAGTAAGGTGCAGTCGCATCTCTCTAAGGGCATGTGTGCGAGGAGTCCACGTCTGGTTTCCTCTTTTACTCTTAGGGAGACCCAAGAGCAATTTGCATAAATAAAAAGAGAGAGAGAGATGCACTCAGCTGAGACAGAACAAAAGCTGGAAAAACTTCCGTGCCTGTTCATTTTATTATAGTGTGTCACTCAGGGTGCATACTCTTTTAGCACACTATGCCCCTTCACAGAGAAAAAATATCCTGTAGCATATCAGTCTGACCCTGCCCAATGACAGTCCAGCGCCGAAATACCAGGCAATTCTTCTCTGAACAAGAGAAACAACAACCCCAGACGATCGTTTCGGCCTTTCCCTGGTATTTCGGTGCTGGACTGTCATTGGGCAGGATCAGACTGATATGCTACAGGATATTTTTTCTCTGTGAAAAGGCATAGTGTACAAAAAGAGACTGCACCCTGAGTGGCACTGGCCTTGTGGACAAGCACAGAAGTTTTTCTAGCTATTGTTCTGTCTCAGTGAGTGCGTCTCTCCATTTTCTTGATTTTATGTAAATTACTCTTAGGTCTCCCTAAGAGTAAAAGGGGGAAACCAGATGTTGGACTCCTTGCACACATGCCCTAGAGATATGCAACTGCACCTCACTGACGAGGCCCAAGAGAGGCCGAAACGTACGTCTGGGGTTTGTTGTTTGTCTTGTTCAGAGAAGAATTGCCTGGTATTTCGGCGCTGGACTGTCATTGGGCAGGATCAGACTGATATGCTACAGGATATTTTTTCTCTGTGAAAAGGCATAGTGTGCAAAAAGAGACTGCACCCTGAGTGGCACTGGCCTTGTGGACAAGCACAGAAGTTTTTCTAGCTATTGTTCTGTCTCAGTGAGTGCGTCTCTCCATTTTCTTGATTTTATGATCTATTTAAAACCACCACTAACACTGAGACTAGTGCATTCTCCCGAACTGTTATTCACAGGAACATGCTATTCATTACTAAGTTTAGCAAACAATATCAGCAGATTAGTCGAATAGTAAAAAAGAACCTGACTATCCTTAAAGGAGATGAAACGTTATCAGAAATTCTTACACAGGGGGTTATGTGTGTAGCTAGAAAAGCACCAACATTGGGTGACATTACAAGAAAAAACTTTACGGGAAAATCTTTCACCAACACTAATTGGCTAAGTCTCAGACCAGGCTGCTTTAAATGTGGGCATGTCCCTTGTAAAGGATGGACCTGCATTACAGTGACTAACACCTTTTCCTCTAACATCACTAAACAATCTTTCTTTATAAGAGATAGGATAGACTGTAATTCACAGTATGTAATCTACTTGATCAATTGTTTAATCTGTTCCAGCCAATATGTTGGCATTACGACCCGTCCACTAAAGGACAGAATCCGGGAACACTTACGTTCCTTAGATGAGAAAGAACCAAAAACTCTTGTTGCAAAACACTTCAGATTACATGGTATCGGCCCCAAATATTTCTCTTTTTTAGGCATAGACATTATAAAAAACATCCCCGAGGTGGTGACAGAGAAAAAAGCCTTTGAAAAAAGGAAATATTTTGGATAGTAAAATTACATACTAGGACCCCAGAGGGAATAAATAAAAGAATGGATGTGGATCTTTCTACTGAATAACTTTACACATGATGTTCTAGTTATAACTATTCCAAACACTAGATGTAAAAACTATCACATGATCATACAAATAAGTTTCGGAGCCCCACATGCCCTTTCATTTCCCTCCTCAAAATCTTGATTATTAAATTTATCTATAAGTTTAAGATATAACCTTAGATTATTCTTACCTGACCTCTAGTAGGTTCACTAGAGTTTACATCCTCCTCCATGATTTATTGATATTCATATCTTTACATATCCTTTGAACATAATTAATGCAAGTTACTTGAACAATGTTTTAGGATGTGTATTTGTCTATGTGTGTAAGGTTTTTAGGCAGTTGAATAGGGCCACTGCAGCTTCTTACACTGCCTCATAACTATTCTGTTGATGTTGATACACTGCGGTGATAGTACTTAACACCTCTTTTTTTAGTCTCTTTTTTCAAGATTATTAGCTTGGTATTGACAGCTTGATGATTTCCTTTAGTTCTATAGCTTAAGCTTTGATTTAAGATATTTAATGGGAGAATTTGTCCCTTTAGTAGTATAAACTACTCTATCACCGCAACATCAACTACAGGGAGTGCAGAATTATTAGGCAAGTTGTATTTTTGAGGATTAATTTTATTATTGAACAACAACCATGTTCTCAATGAACCAAAAAAACTCATTAATATCAAAGCTGAATATTTTTGGAAGTAGTTTTTAGTTTGTTTTTAGTTTTAGCTATTTTAGGGGGATATCTGTGTGTGCAGGTGACTATTACTGTGCATAATTATTAGGCAACTTAACAAAGAACAAATATATACCCATTTCAATTATTTATTTTTACCAGTGAAACCAATATAACATCGCAACATTCACAAATATAAATTTCTGACATTCAAAAACAAAATAAAAACAAATCAGTGACCAATATAGCCACCTTTCTTTGCAAGGACACTCAAAAGCCTGCCATCCATGGATTCTGTCAGTGTTTTGTTCTGTTCACCATCAACATTGCGTGCAGCAGCAACCACAGCCTCCCAGACACTGTTCAGAGAGGTGTACTGTTTTCCCTCCTTGTAAATCTCACATTTGATGATGGACCACAGGTTCTCAATGGGGTTCAGATCAGGTGATCAAGGAGGCCATGTCATTAGATTTTCTTCTTTTATACCCTTTCTTGCCAGCCACGCTGTGGAGTACTTGGACGCGTGTGATGGAGCATTGTCCTGCATGAAAATCATGTTTTTCTTGAAGGATGCAGACTTCTTCCTGTACCACTGCTTGAAGAAGGTGTCTTCCAGAAACTGGCAGTAGGACTGGGAGTTGAGCTTGACTCCATCCTCAACCCGAAAAGGCCCCACAAGCTCATCTTTGATGATACCAGCCTTAACCAGTACTCCACCTCCACCTTGCTGGCGTCTGAGTCGGACTGGAGCTCTCTGCCCTTTACCAATCCAGCCACGGGCCCATCCATCTGGCCCATCAAGACTCACTCTCATTTCATCAGTCCATAAAACCTTAGAAAAATCAGTCTTGAGATATTTCTTGGCCCAGTCTTGACGTTTCAGCTTGTGTGTCTTGCTCAGTGGTGGTCGTCTTTCAGCCTTTCTTACCTTGGCCATGTCTCTGAGTATTGCACACCTTGTGCTTTTGGGCACTCCAGTGATGTTGCAGCTCTGAAATATGGCCAAACTGGTGGCAAGTGGCATCTTGGCAGCTGCACGCTTGACTTTTCTCAGTTCATGGGCAGTTATTTTGCGCCTTGGTTTTTCCACACGCTTCTTGCGACCCTGTTGACTATTTTGAATGAAACGCTTGATTGTTCGATGATCATGCTTCAGAAGCTTTGCAATTTTAAGAGTGCTGCATCCCTCTGCAAGATATCTCACTATTTTTGACTTTTCTGAGCCTGTCAAGTCCTTCTTTTGACCCATTTTGCCAAAGGAAAGGAAGTTGCCTAATAATTATGCACACCTGATATAGGGTGTTGATGTCATTAGACCACACCCCTTCTCATTACAGAGATGCACATCACCTAATATGCTTAATTGGTAGTAGGCTTTCGAGCCTATACAGCTTGGAGTAAGACAACATGCATAAAGAGGATGATGTGGTCAAAATACTCATTTGCCTAATAATTCTGCACTCCCTGTATATCTAATTTAGATAAATGAATTAACCTTACCACATTATTATCAAATAACTTTTCGCAATGATTATTGATTATTGTTTATTTATTATGTTTTAACATTTGTTTTTTTAATTTATGTAACAATATATTTTGCATTATTTACAACATTTTCTTTTTAAAAGAATGCTTTTCTTTAAAACAAAAAACCTTTTTTCTGTACATTATTTGTTTATATGCTTTTGTTTCATAAGTAAATTAAGAAATAACTTTCTTTTAAATGCATAATGTTTTCAAAATATGTATAACACTTATGTTGTTAGCATTTGTCATTGTGTCTATTGTAAGATATGAGTCCTGCTTGAGGGACCTATATGGGAGCTGACATCCTTTCACCGCCGCCATTAGCTTACTAATTACACTAATAATTAAAAAGATAGTTACTGATTGGCTGCTAGCCCCTATATAGGGTCTCACTCACCTAGACTCTCTAGCCTCTGATGAAGCGCATGTACGCATGCGCGAAACGCGTCAGGTGTTCATCTGAACCTGCACCAACTGTTTAGCTACCTGGCTGAATAAAGACACTTACTTGCATCAAGTCTCCAGACTCTGGGTCTCCTATTTCTTCCCCCTGGTGGGATACTTCTTCTTCAGGTCAGATTAACTTTTACAGCTCCCTTTATGGTTACTATATGCTAACATTTAACTCAGATCAGATTCACACTTACAGCCTCTGTTTATATCTGCTATATGCTAACATGTAGCTCAGGTCAGATTCACTTTAACAGCTCCCTTTATGTCTACTATATGCTAACATGTAGTTCAGGTCAGATTCACTCTTATAGACCTCTCCTTTATGTCTACTATATGCTAACATATAGCTCAGGTCAGATTCACTCGTACAGCTCCCTTTATGTCTACTATATGCTAACATGTAGCTCAGGTCAGATACGTTCTTACAGCTCCCTTTATGTCTACTATATGCTAACATGTAACTCCGGTCAGATACATTCTTACAACTCCCTTTATGTCTACTATATGCTAACATGTAGCTCAGGTCAGATTCACTCTTACAGCCTCCTTTATGTCTACTATATGCTAACATGTAGCTCAGGTCAGATTCACTCTTACAGCCTCCTTTATGTCTACTATACGCTAACATGTAGATCAGATCAGATTCACTTTTACAGACCTCTCCTTTATGTCTACTATATGCTAACATGTAGCTCAGGTCAGATTCACTCTTACAGCTCCCTTTATTTCTACTATATGCTAACATGTAGCTCAGGTCAGATTCACTCTTACAGTCTCCTTTATGCCTACTATATGCTAACATGTAGCTCAGGTCAGATTCACTCTTACAGACCTCTCCTTTATGTCTACTATATGCTAACATGTAGCTCAGGTCAGATTCACTCTTACAGCCTCCTTTATGTCTACTATATGCTAACATGTAGATCAGATTGGATGCAGTCTTCTAGCCATCTAGTGCATAATATTGTTAAAGCCTTCTTACCTACCTAGGTATGCTTTTCAATAAGGAATAGCTTGAGAATATAGTAAATTTTATAGTAAAAGTAAACTCAAAAGTTTTTTTTTAAAAAACTATATGCTCTGTCTGAATAAAAAAATAAAAATAAAAAAATGGGTTTAATTTCCATTTACCTAGATTAGAAGTTTTGCGTTGCGGCTTGTAACGCTGAAAATATGGCATTTTCAGCGTTAAAACAGCACAGCAGCTATTACAAGTGTTGTCGGTATAGCTGTACCGCACACCTTTTAGCCTATAGCTCAGTCCTGCACACGTAAAAATTAAGTTTTTTAATGGGATTCCCATAGCAACAGTATTACAAGTTTTGCGGTACGGCTAAAAAGTGAGCGTTACAGGCTAAAACGACAAGATCTGTACCAACATCTAAAATCAGTAGTTATGAGTGTTACGCTACAAAGCTGTAGCATAAAACACATAACTAATGTGTTAAAAAGTACACTAACAGCCATAAACTACCTATTAACCCCTAAAACAAGGCCCTCCCGCATCGCAAACACTATAATAAATGTATTAACCCCTAATCTGCCGCTCCCAACATCGCCGCCACTAAAAAAATGTAATTACCCCTATTCTGCCGCTCCCCGACATTGTCGCCACTATAAAAAACATATTAACCCCTAAACCGCCGCTCCTTCTGCATCGCAAACACTATTTAAATATTATTAACCCCTAATCTGCAGTCCGCTCACACCGCCGCTATAATAAACCTATTAACCTCTAAACTGCAAGCCCCCCACAACAAAATATACTAAAATAAACTATTAACCCCTAAACCGAAAGCCCCCACAACGAAATTAACTCATTTAAACTAGTAACCCCTAAACCTAACAACCCCCTAACTTTATATTAAAATTACAATTTCCCTAGCTTAAATTAAATTAAAACTTACCTGTCAAATTAAACAATTAAACTATTATAATTATTAAACTAAAATTAAATTCTACCAATTAAATAAAACTAAACTACCAATAAAGAAATACTAACACTACTCTAAAAATTACAAAAAGTATCTAATTTCAAAAAATAAAGCTAATTAAATTACAAAAAATAACAAATTATCAAAAATAAAAAAGAATTACACCTAATCTAATAGCCCTATTAAAATAAAAAAGCCCACCCAAAATAACCCCCCCAGCCTACAATAAACTAACAATGGCACTTAAAAGGGCCTTTTGTGGGGCATTGCCCCAAAGATATCAGCTCTTTTACCTGTAAAATAAATACAAATACCCCCCAACAGTAAAATCCACCACCCAACCAACCCCCTAAATAAAAAAAAACTATCTAAAATAACCTAAGCTACCCATTGCCCTGAAAAGGGCATTTGTATGGGCATTGCCTTTAAAAGGGCATTTAGCTCTTTTACTGCCCAGACCCTAACCTAAAAAATAAAACCCACCCAATAAACCCTTAAAAAAGCCTAACACTAACCCCCTGACGATCCGCTTACAGTTTTTAAAGGCCTGCTTGAACGATCTTCATCCCGGCGAAGTCTTCATCCAGGCGGCCTCTTCAATCTTCATCCAGGCGGCATCTTCTATCTTGATCCTGGAGGGGTGGAGCGGGTCCATCCTGAAGACATTCGGTGATGAGCATCCTCCTCATACGGTCGCCGCCATACACTGAAACTTCAATGCAAGGGATGCGATCCAAGATGGTGTCTCTTGCATTCCTACTGGCTGAAAAATTTGAATCAGCCAAGAGAATGATAGCTGTTAAAATCCTATTGGCTGTTCAAATTAGCCAATAGGATTTAAGCAGCTCTCATTCTTTTGGCTAATTCGAATTAGCCAATAGAATGAGAGCTGCTTAAATCCTATTGGCTAAGTTGAACAGCAAATAGGATTTTGGCAGCCCTAATTCCTATTGGCTGATTCAGATTTTTCAGCCAATAGGAATGCAAGGGACCCATCTTGAATTGTGTCCCTTGCTTTGAAGATTCAGTGTACGGCGGCAACTGTATGAAGAGGATGCTCCGTGCCGCATGTCTTCAGGATGGACCCGCTCCGCGCCTCCTAGATCAAGATAGAAGATGCCGCCTGGATGAAGATTGAAGAGGCCACCTGGATGAAGACTTTCCTCCGCGTGGATTAGGACGTCGCCGCCGGTATGAAGATTGAAGAGGCTGCCTGGATGAAGACTTCGCCGGGATGAAGATCGTTCAGGGGGTTAGTGTTAGGCTTTTTAAAGGGTTTATTGGGTGGGTTTTATTTTTAAGGTTAGGGTCTGGGCAGTAAAAGAGCTAAATGCCCTTTAAAGGGCAATGCCCATACAAATGCCCTTTTCAGGGCAATGGGTAGCTTAGGTTTTTATTTTGTGGGGTTGGGGTTTGTAATGTTAGTGGGTCTTTGTAATTTTATTTAAAAAAAAAAGAGCTGATATCTTTAGGGCAATGCCCTACAAAAGGCCCTTTTAAGGGCCATTGGTATTTTATTCTAGATTAGGTTTTTTATTTTGGGGTGTTTTTTATGGGTATTAGAATAGGAATACTTTTTTTTGTAAAAGAGCTGTTTATCTCAGGGCAATGCCCTACAAAAGGCCCTTTTATGGGCCCCTGGTAGTTTGGGGGGTGGGGGTTTGTATAGTGTTAGGGGGTGTTTGTATTTTTTTGGGAGTAAAAGAGCTGTTTATCTCAGGGCAATGCCCGACAAAAGGCCCTTTTAAGGGCCCCCAAAAGGCCCTTTTAAGGGCCCCTGGTAGTTTGGGGGTGGGGGTTTGTATAGTGTTAGGGGGTGTTTGTATTTTTGTTGGAGTAAAAGAGCTGTTTATCTCAGAGCAATGCCATACAAAAGGTCCTTTTAAGGGCCCCCCAAAAGACATTTTAAGGGCCCTTGGTAGTTTATTCTAGAGTAGGGTTTTTTTTTTAGTTTTTTTTTTTTAAAGGGTATTAGAATAGGATTAATCTTTTTTGGATAATTTCGTTTTGTTTTTTTGTAATGGTAGTTTTTTTTTTTTTTGCAATGTTAGGTTTTAGTTTAAGGCAGGTTAGGTTTTATTTCACAGGTAAGTTTGTATTTATTTTAACTAGGTAGTTAGTAATTAGTTAATAACTATTTACTAACTAGTCTACCTAGTTAAAATAAATACAAATGTACCTGTGAAATAAAAATAAAACCTAAGCTAGCTACAATGTAACTATTAGTTATATTGTAGCTAGCTTAGATTTTATTTCACAGGTAAGTATGTATTTAGTTTTAAATAGGAATTATTTAGTTAATAATTGTAAATTTAATTTAGATCTAATTTAATTATGTTAAAGTTAGGGGGGTTAGGTTTAGGGTTAGGTTTAGGGATTAATATAGTTTAATTTAGTTTGTTGCAATGTGGGGGGGCTGGCGGTTTAGGGGTTAATAGGTTTATTTAGTTAATAATTGTAAATTTAATTTAGCTATATTTTTATTATGTTAAAGTTAGGGGGTGTTAGGGTTACGTTAGGTTTACGTTAGGGTTAGGGTTAGGGGTTAATATAGTTTAATTTAGCTTGTTGCGATGTGGAGGGGCAATATCGGGAGCGGCAGATTAAGGGTTATTAATTTTATTTAGGTAGTAGCGATATTGGAAGCAGCAGATAAGGGGTTAATAACTGTAGGTAGGCATCAGCGATGTTGGGGGCAGCAGATTAGGGGTGTTTAGACGTAGGGTTTATGTAAGGGTGTTAGGTTTAAACACTATTTTTATTTCCCCATAGACATCAATGGGACTGCGTTACAGAACTTTTGTTTCTGCGATCGCAGGTGTTAGTTTTTTTTTTGCCGGCTCTCCCCATTGATGTCTATGGGGAAATCATGCACAAGCACGTCAAACGCAGCCCTTGTTTTGTGTGTGGTATGGAGCTCAATGCAACCATATCGCACGCAAAAGGTGGTATGGAGCTCAATGCAACCATATCGCACGCAAAAGGCGTATGTTTGAAAACTTGTAATAGAAGCGCTATAGGAAATTAAATAACGTAACTTTTGTTGCATTCGTTAATTTCTCTATAGCGCTCAAAACTCGTAATCTAGGTGTTAGTTAAGATTACTGTCTGAATGATCTAAATGAACAGAACTATTTAAAGGGCCACTGTAAGTAAATATTTTCTATGCCTGTTACTAACTAACTACCTCAAATACGCTTTTTATCAATAGCATTTCATTAACATATCTCTACCGTATATCAGAAATCTTGTCTGCAAATTTAATTGTTTTCCAAACCCACTTCGTGGGTATTCTTTGCTCTATACCAATCCATTACAATACCTAGGTTTCAAAATGGCGCTTTAAACACAAAGTCATTGGTTTAAGTATTTTGAACATGCAGTGCTGAAAATAGTGGGCAGGATAACGTGACATCATCGGCGAATAAAAGATATAACTTTTAGAACGTTATGAAACTTCGTTTTGGAGAAAATATAGGTCAGTAGGTTTTAATTAATGTTTATTAACTTTAATATGTTAGTTGTTTAGCTTAAAAATTATAACAGAAAGTAATCCTTTAAGCACTGAAACATTTTCAGTACATTTTTTAATTATTAACATTCTATTCCTAGCATTTGAAGAGGATACCATCAACTAAACTACTTGTAAGGTAAATAATGGGCAGCCATCTTGAGCTGCAGTAAACCAAAAAAACAAACGTGTGCTTTTAGTCAGAGGTTCGGTATTGTCATAGAGGAGTAGGTGGAATAGGTTTGTGTGCAGAAGAGGACATTATTTTTCTGTGCTGTGCAAACAATGGGTAATTAGAACTTAAAAGGTATAAACTAATTGTGAACATATTATTTGTTGATACTTCTCTTACAGTATATAAAATGTGATGCATTGAGTAATAAGCTTTCCTACTTATTGTAGCGACCACAAAAGCAAATAAATTCATATTTTCCCTCTCTCTTTATAGATAGATAGATATGAATAGTTAGAGAGATCATTATATTATGTGGCATAAGGTATAACTATAAGTAAAATGTCTTCTGCTAAGAAATGTTGACATATGACTAGTCAGACGGAACAATTATTATCTGCTGTAGTATTGTATGTTTATTTTTGAACTGGAAAGGCTTGAATCACCTCAGAATTCCAAAACACTGAATGCTGACATCATTACAAAGTTACTGCATTTGGAAAACACATATATTTCTGTAAACATGATCAGCTGGTGTCACAACTAACTACTAAAGTCCTCAACCATAGCAACAGTATATAAAATAGCAACTTAAGCATTGTTTGTTTTGTATCTCCTGTATGCTTTAGCAAAAAGCCCTTTGGCATATTTGCCATCTAATTTTCCCCAGTTTTTATTGTTTTTTGTTTTTTTTAGATACACAGTGATGGACAAAAATATTGACACCCCTGCGTTTCTGTCAGATAATGCACCACCTCGCACAGAAAATTGTTGCAAGTCTTGTTGCAATTACAAATGTTTAGACATTCTCATTTTTATTTCTTTTGTTTGTATTGGTATGACACAAAAAAGTGGAGAAAAAAAAGCCAAATCTGACACATTCCATGCAAAACTCCAAAAATGGACTGGACAAAATTATTGGCACCCTCAATTTAATATTTGGTAGCACACCTCTTGGAAAAAATAACTGAAATCAATCGCTTCCTGTAACCATCAATGAGTTTCTTACACCTCTCTACTGGAATTTTGGACCACTCTTTTTTCGCCAACTGCTTCAGATCTCTCAGATTGGAAGGGTTCCTTTTCCCAACTGCTGTTTTGAGATCTCTCCATAGGTGCTCTAAGGCATTGAGATCTGGACTCATTGCGGGCCAGTTCAATACTCTCCAGCGCTTTGTCTAAAACTATTTCTGGGTGCTTTTTGATGTGTGCTTTGGGTCATTCTCCTGCTGTAAGACCCATGTGACAGAGACCCAACTTTCTGACACTGGGCTCTACATTGCACCACAGAATGCACCACAGAATTCTTTGGTAGTCTTCAGATTTTATAATGCCATGCACACACAATGCCATATACTTTACTTCCACAGTAAGTCAATGTTTTGCAGGGAGGAAGCACACAGAGGGGGCAGACATGATGCAGGTAAAGCCTAAGCCCCCTAGATGTGTTTCCCAGTCTCAACTGAGACTCGGTCTACTCCTGTAGTTACGCCCCTGTCTGGTGGGGTGGAGAGGTTTGGATTAATTGCTGTGAACAGAGGTCTCAGTTATTAGATGAGGCCACATGACAATCAAAGGGACATTACCACTTTTTTAACACAGGAATGGTTTCATGTTATCATCAGGTGTGTCATCGGCAAGTAGACTAGAGGCAGGTGTGTCTTTAGCATGTGGGCCAGCAGCAGATGCTGGTAGTCTAAGTGCTTGTGGAGAAGGCAGAGGTCCTGCAATTCTTACACTATTCAGAGGAAGAAGTGTTGGAAAACAAAACATTTAGATGAGGGGAATGGACCAAGAATGTCAAAACTTTCTGGAAAATTTTAACCCCAATGAAACCCATGAACCAACTACTACTCTTTCTCCTTTCTTTTCATAGGAGATAGTGACATCACATCCTCCTTTAGGGTTTTTTTTCCTCCACCTGTTCATCAATAAACTGCTTATATGTTTCTACATGAAAAATACAAAAACAAATATACTAAATATTCCAATTTTTGCAATAAACTTTAAAGGGACACTAAAGTCAAAATTAAACCTTCATGATTCAGACAGGGCAATTTTAAAAGAACTTTCCAATTTTGGCTGTTGCATGATACAGGGGGCACGGAAAATGGAAGTAACTTTGAAATTTGTAAGAAAAAAATCTCTCTCTCATATTAAATGTTACTGCAATGTCTTTTAATTATGAATTTGCTGATGCAATTCTACTGTATATGATGGTCCTTTAAGTTCAATATAATATTTTCTAATTTTCATGTTATACATATATTGGCCTAGATTAGAAGTGTAGCGATAATTTGTTATCTCTCATGAGCTCTGGGATTACAAGTTGAAAGTAAAAAGGTAGTGCACAAGCGAAAGACTGAGACAAGCTGACGTCAGGACTTCAGATGTCGCAACTGCGCTAACTTCCTCTCCCCATACACATCTATGTGGTGCGGTAAAGATAGCCTTTTCTATTTATTGTTTGTGTGCTAACCCCAAACTGAACTAGACCAACTGCACTAAAACTGAATGTGCATTAGGAATACTTTATTTATTTATTTATTTATAAAATATTTTACCAGGAAGGATACATTGAGATTTCTCTCGTTTTCAAGTATGTCCTGGGATCACAAAACATTGCATTTATACAATAGGGTACAATAAAATACAAAAACAATAATAATACACAATATATGCAAAATTTTAACATAGAGCAGATACAAAATATTTAATCAACCATGAAAGGTGCATTCTGTTTTGAGATATGTAGAGTGGGATCTCTTAAAGGATTTTAGACTTGGGGAAGTTTTTAAAGTGTGAGGGAGGTCATTCCATAATTGTGGCGCTCTGTAGGAAAAGGAGGATCGAGCTGCTTTTTTTTTTGTATTGAGGCAAACTAAATAATGTGCTGGTACTGGATCGGAGGTTATAGGAGGTGGGAATAGCAGGGGAGAGCATTCTGTTCAGGTAGGGTGGGAGCTTCCCAGAAAGGCTCTTAAACACAAGGCTGGAAAGATGGAGGGTGCATCTGGATTCCAGCGACAGCCAGTTTAGTTCTTTTAGCATGTCACAATGGTGGGTCCTTGTAGTTACATTGTAGCACAAAGCGGCAGAACGAGTTATACAATGTATTTAGTTTATTAAGGTGAGTTTGCGGAGCAGGTGCATATACTATGTCCCCATAATCCAAGATAGGCATCAGCATTTGCTGTACAATCTTTTCCTTAACTGTAGGGCTGAGGCAAGATTTGTTTCTGTACAGGGCACCTAGTTTTGGATAAAGTTTAGAGGCAAGTTTTTCTATGTGGAGTCCAAAAGATAGATTGGGGTCTAACAACATACCCAAGTATTTAAAAGAGTGGACTGCGGTCAGCGTGCAATTGAATTTTGTTTTGATGCGAAGATGGGAATTTTGTAATTTTTGTATTTTAGGTCCCGTTTCAAAGATCATTGTGACAGTTTTGTCAGTGTTTAGGAAGAGTTTGTTTTTCGAGATCCACTTTTCTACCTCTACTTTAAATTCCTATTTTTCTACTTTAAATTCCTATGTTTTTTTTTTTTACCACCACCTGAGTCATATTATAACGTAGTATTTATGATCATCATGTAAATTCTCTAGTTTTCACAAGAGGGGGCTGCAAAATATATCAAGAATTGTAAATAACTTTGTCCCGTTGCTTTTCTTAAAGTTACTAACTACAATATATCAATCAATAATCAATGAGCACCAGCACCTATTTTTATTTTTTTTAGTACCGGCCCCCCTATTTTATAAAAAAAACAAAAAATAACGTGTGTGTGTATGTATTTGTTTATATATATAATTTTGAGAATTTCCCAGTCAAACACCTTGCCATATACCATATCCCTTTTGAACCCCTTTTTTTTAATCATCTTTTTATTAAAGCAAATGTTTACCCAAGTACATAAGTTGACATTGAAACAGGTAGAACAAATACGGAAGTTAAGTAGCTGCCTCAATTAAGTTTTTTTTGTCTGCATAGTTATAGTAGTTTAAGTCGAGAAGAGAGCTTCAGTTCCCTTAAGAGGGTTGGTTGGTTGGTCTAGCCATTCTTTCTAAGTAGTCAATGGTGTTACAGATCTCCATCTAGGATGGAGGGCTAGTCTGTTTCCAGCGTCTAGCGATAGACAGTTTGTCTGCGGAGAGTAAATAAATGGTGTAGAGTTTGTCTGGTAGTGATAGGTGTTTCAGGCCTAGGTGGAATAATGCTGTTTGGGCTGTGTTTGGTATAAGAAAACCTATGGTGGAGCTTTTGTGGAATAGGGAGGACCAAAGGGTTGCAGTACTGGACAGTCTCACCTTATATGCGCAGAGGAGCCCACCTTGCCACAATTCCTCCAGCACAGGAGAGAATTTACAGGAGAAATCTTGAGTCTTAACGGGCTGAGATGCCATTTAGTGCATATTTTGAGGTACAGTTCTTGTAATGCTGTACGGTGTAGGGCATATTTATTGAGGGATGCGGCAGAGGACCATTCGTCATGAGCTTGATGCCCCGTGTTTCTGGCGAGCTTGCAGGCTCGCAGAAACAACAGTTATGAAGCAGTGGTCACAAAGACCGCTGCTCCATAACCTGTCCGCCTGCTCTGAGCAGGCGGACAGACATCGCTGGAAATCAACCTGATCGAGTATGATCGGGTCGATTGACACCCTCCTGCTGGCGGCCCATTGGCCGCGAGTCTGCAGGGGGCAGCGTTGCACCAGCAGATCTTGTGAGCTGCTGGTGCAATGCTGAATACGGCGAGTGTATTGCTCGCCGTATTCAGCGAGGTCTGGGGGACCTGATCCGCACTGTCGGATCAGGTCTGCCAGACTTTCATAAATAGGGGCCATAGACTTTTGGGTTATTAAGTACATCTCTGTAGGAGATCGAGAGAGCATGTGGGATTAATTTGGCTGTAGCCCATCTCTTTTCCATTCAGTCAGTGGACGGGGTGGGAGTTCAAGGAATCCTCATGTCCTCAGCAAGCTCCGCAGTCTCCAGAAATCAAATTTCAGTAATTGGGATGGACTGTAGGTAGAACAAAAGTCTACTAGGGTGCACAAATTCCTGATGGGGAAAAGGTCTGAGATGGAGTGAATAGAATGGGAAGTTCAGATGTCTGTGTGAGAATCCTTTAGGGCACCAAGGAGTCCACAAAGTGAGTGGATCAGCGATGGGTGGTGTGCTATTTGTGGGTAAGAGTGGATTTTGTCCCAGAAGCGCAACGCGTATAGGATAATGGGATTATGTATAGCTAGAGAGGTTCTAATATGCTTAGGAAGCCAGATTATATCCCTAAGAGTTAACGGATTAGGTAAGGAGGATTGTTCTAATATCCACCATTTACTGTTTGAGGAGGGTACATTCCAAGGAAGGATGTGTGCGAGCTTGGCTGCTTCATGGTAATAGGCTATATTAGGGGTGCCTGCGTCCCTGCTAGAAATGGCTGTTGCCTTTTGAACCCTTTTAAAACATTTTTAACAATATTTTAACATTGTGCTCACTCCTGTGGAGTTATGCAAGAACCAGCACTAATTGGCTAAAATGAAAATTTGTAAAACGGTAATCACAAAGGTAAAAAGTATATTAATATAACTGTGTAATAAAGGGATTATTTATCTTTTTTAAATAATAACAATTTTCAAGTAGATTATCTCTTTAAACCCAGTACCTACTCAAGTTCATTTCATTGTTTTAGAAGAAACTGTAACACTCCATGGGCGCTATCCGATAAACGGCGTAGTTTGTGGCGCAAGCGAGGGAACCCGCGTCGCCCGCAGTTTCAGCTCGCAACTCGAGTTATCCCATATACTGCGCCATCAGATGCTAACGTGCCGTAAGTCGGATAAACCAGCGATGTCCAGAAATCTGCGCAAGTACAAATTTCTGGCGTCGCCAGTGACTTACGGCACGTTAGAAACTGCCGGTGCCTACAAAACCTGACTAAAGTTTAAATCACCCGCACTGTCTAACACGCCTCCCTAACATAGCCCGACACGTCTAACCCTCTATCCGCTATCCCCCCTCACTATCCTAACAATAAAATATGTATTAACCCCTAAACCGCCGCTCCCAAACCCCGCCGCAACCTAATAAAGTTATTAACCCCTAAACCGCCGCCAACTATATTAAATCTATAACCCCCTAAAGTGAGCCCCTAACACCGCCGCCATCTACCTTACCTACCCCCTAAAGTGAGCCCCTACCCCGCCGCTATCTATTTTAAAATTATTAACCCCTAATCTAATCCCCCTACACCGCTGCCAGCTATATTAACTATATTAACCCTAATTATATTAGGGTTAATATAGTTAATATAATTATTATATTATATATATATATATATATATATATATATATATATATATATATATATATATATTAAGTATAACAACCCTATCTAACTCTAACATCCCTAACTAAACTCTTATTAAAATAAATCTAATATTAATATTATTAATTAAAATATTCCTATTTAAATCTAAATACTTACCTATAAAATAAACCCTAAGATAGCTACAATATAATTAATAATTACATTATAGCTATGTTAGGGTTTATATTTATTTTACAGGTAAATTGTTAATTTTAACTAGGTATAATAGCTATTAAATAGTTATTAACTATTTAATAGCTACCTAGTTAAAATAATTACCCAATTACCTGTAAAATAAATCCTAACCTAAGTTACAAATACACCTACACTATCAATAAATTAAAGAAACTACAAATATCTATCTAAAAATACAATTAAATAAACTAAACTACAAAAAAAACATTCATATTGATTGGTTCAGCCAATCGGATTGAACTTGAATCTGATTGGCTGATTCAATCAGCCAATCAGATTTTTCTAGCTTAATTCCGATTGGCTGATAGAATCCTATCAGCCAATCGGAATTCGACGGACGCCATCTTGGATGACGTCATTTAAAGGAACCTCATTCGTTGGGAAGTCGTTGTGCCGGATGGATGCTCCGCGGAGGAGGAGCGAAGAAAGAAGATTGAAGATGCCGATTTGCTTGAAGACATCGCCGATGGAAGAAGACTCTCTGCCGCTTGCTTGAAGACATTGCCCGGATGGAAGAAGACTTCACTGCCGCTTGCTGGAAGACATCACCCGGATCGGATGAGGAGTTCGGCCCGGCGTGGTGAAGATAAGGTAGGGAGATCTTCAGGGGGGTAGTGTTAGGTTTATTTAAGGGGGGTTTGGGTTAGATTAGGGGTATGTGGGTGGTGGGTTGTAATGTTGGGGGGTGGTATTGTGTGTTTTTTTTAAGGCAAAAGAGCAGTTTTCTTTGGGGCATGCCCCCACAAAAGGCCCTTTTAAGGGCTGGTAAGGTAAAAGAGCTTTGAACTTTTTTTAATTTAGAATAGGATAGGGAATTTTTTTATTTTGGGGGGCTTTATTATTTTATTAGGGGGCTTAGAATAGGTGTAATTAGCTTAAAAATCTTATAATCTTTTTTTTATTTTTTGTAATTTAGTGGGGTTTTTTTTTGTAATTTAGTTTAGTTTATTTAATTGTATTTTTAGATAGATATTTGTAGTTTCATTAATTTATTGATAGTGTAGGTGTATTTGTAACTTAGGTTAGGATTTATTTTACAGGTAATTGGGTAATTATTTTAACTAGGTAGCTATTAAATAGTTAATAACTATTTAATAGCTATTATACCTAGTTAAAATAATTAACAATTGGGGGGCGGAGCCAACGAGTAGCAGGATAAGATGCAGAAGCCTGTAGCTCCTGACAATAAACTTAAAAATGTTTATTAAATTGGGATAAAAGTATTCCAAGGACACACTATCTTACCAGCAAAAGCACCTTGTATGATGCTAGCACCCTGTAGCAGATGAAAAATGTCTAGGAAACCTTTACATCTCCCTACCAAACACATCACAGAGCAAACGGACACGAAGCTTGAGACTCGCTGACTGGAGCTAAGCCTCTCCTAGGGTCAGAGGATTCAAGGTAATAACTGCACAGTTTTATTCCTACAATATTTAAAAGACTCAAGGTAGAAATTGTGGTGACGACCCTTAGCCTTAACAACTAACGCAGCACCTCTCTTATTCTGTGAAATATGGCGACTTCCGCCGCCATATTGGAAGAAATCAGCTCGCTGCTACGGGAACACCGACTTGCCTTTCTGGAGCATATGCAAGCGGCATTTACATCCCTAAGTCCCAGCTCAATCGGAGTACATGGCGGGGGTGGCGGGGTGGTTGGATCCCAGCCATTGCTATCTGCCGCTCCCGAAATTATCAGTCTGCCAACAATAGAAAAACAAGCCACGTGGGAGCGGCAGCGGGTCGCAGACTCAGCTTTTCTTAAGAAGCCGATCCATACCACTTTACAGGCTCAGACTCCCAGTGGGCATCCTATCCTTTGTACGAACCAGCCATCTGCCCCATCGGTCACTAGATGGTCGCCAGATAAGAAGTTTGCCCTGCTGGGTCCTGCGGTTGGCGTGTTGCTGACACGGGCTTGCGGGGGACAGACAAGGAAAACACAGTTGGTTTTATCCTCCATCGAATCCCGGCCCCCCAAAGCGGCTTTTACCGCTCTACAGATTGTTTGCTTTCTGTTCGCCTCCCTACTATACCGCATCCCCTATTGGAACAGGCTGCATTTACAGTGGGACCCTGGAGGCTTGCAGCAGTGGCTTTATTGGGAGACGGGCCCTGGAACAGGTTGATCTTAATTTGCCCCCGGGGCTGCCTTGCGGACTTACCCCCTGCGTGGGTTAGACTCTCAGGGCTTCTACATATGGAGTTTTCCCTAATGCTCAGGCGATGTGTATTGAACAACAGAGTTCCCTGCAGCAAGCTAGAGACAGCACCTTCCATTGTTTTGGGCATTTTCTACTGATATTCAAACTGTAAAGGTGTCTCCTAATCACAAGTCTGCACATCGCTTTATCACCAATTGCGAGGGACATTTTTACAGTAGCAGAGGTTGGGACTGCTCTTAGAACGCTATCTACTCATGCTGACTGTATTACTGCATCCTATTTAAGTTGCAAGGCATAGTACTTACTATCTTCCAATGCCTCCAAGGTTCTACATCTGACAAATAGTAGCTCCTCATAAAATTCTGTACATAGTTTAGAGTTGGCTAACTTTTGGCTTCATGGTTGTTTGCAGCCCCTCGAACAACCTAGTTATCTTGCTCACTCCCCATGAAGCTCACATGATGGCTAAAGCTATAGCTGCATTAGATATTTTGACCTGCTACAATTTTGCTTTTATGGTGATCATACACATATTTGTATTACAGCATAAGGTGATCAATCTATATGTCTATAGGGAACTACTGTAATTTAACCATACAACTATATGTTTATGTGATATTCGAGGTAGCTATTGTTAAAGATAGATAACACTTTATTTGAATTAGCATATAGCACTATCTGTTTTGTTTTTAACATTTTGCACAGTGAAGATAGACCTTTATTGATACAGGTTCACGGTTCAGATAGCTTGTTTTCCCGCCAGATGCCTTATGCTCCCAATGTTGCTCACATTGTTCCTGTTCTTACTATATATTTAAGCTCTTAGTTAGCATGCATATGTTTTCACTCTCTTTGTATATATTGGGTGCCCTAATTCTATACAAACCTGCTTTTGATATTATATTCTGTGTAAGGTCAATTGAATGCCCTCACTGTACTGGCTCCTTAGGCGCATAACTAACTGTTTAGTTGGCAAATGTAAAGCTGTATTATAACCGCCCTTGTATTGAGCTGACGCACTCTATCTGACTTGCTTGAAGAGGCACCCAGATCACCTATTGCCAGATTGTCATAAGACCTCACTGCATCCCTCATTGATATTGTCTCTGACTTTGATATGATAAATAGAGATTACTGTGTTACTCCCCTTGACATGGCTACCTAGTATATACATCTCTAGGTGTTCTCCTGCCGATGGGTATAGGGCCCGTGCCCAGGCGACAGGATGCATACCTATTTTTTTGGTTTTTCTAAAAGTTTATGAGACTGTGGTTATTATTTACTGTGCCTGCCTTCTTAATATACCCTAAGGGATAACTAGAGTGAGCAGAAGACAACTTCACAGCCTAATACAAGCATATTAAAATACTAGTCAGGTTTCTCAGTGCAGGCTGGCCCTGTACTTCCAACAGCAAAAATGGTCTCCCGTGAGTCTCCCTATATAGACTAATAGCCTAGCAACATTTCAACATTAGTATTTAGAGGCATCATACAATAATTGTCCTTGCCCCTCACTACAAGCACAGAACTTATTATTATCCTTGAACATAGGCTGTTCATCATACTATATCTAAGTAACAACCTCCCACACTTATACCTAATATACCTCCTTGGTCTGGAGGTCGAATTAAGCGGTTAATCTTGCCTATACCGCATCCTAAAAAAAAAAAATAAAAAAAAAATTATTTCATAAGTTACAACTATACATTACCTGTTGTTCCCATTGTGAACTATTCTGTAACCCTGACTACTATATATGTATATCTATATAATAAACTAATCTAAGATTACAGGTCTTGCAGGGACCGTTCCAGTAACCTAAATTCCCCTCTCTAGAATGTATTACACGTTTATCAAGGCACAATAGTTGCCTATAATATCAGGTGAGGGAACAGACTTTGTTTAGCCCGTGTTAAAAAGAAAAAGAGGTTTCAGCATTCTGTATAGCATCTATTATAATGCGAATCTTGTATATCTATAATGTAATCGTCGAATTGTATTGTACCATTTTAAGTTTGACTTACGACATGTTACTCAAAATAAGCTGTAATGTTTCGAATAACCTCAATAAAAATATATGTAAAAAAAAAAAAAAAAAAAAAAAAAATAATTAACAATTTACCTGTAAAATAAATATAAACCCTAACATAGCTACAATGTAATTATTAATTACATTGTAGCTATCTTACGGCTAGATGTAGAGTTTTGTCGGTAACGACCCGCGTAGCTAACGCTGGCTTTTTTCTGGCCGCACCTTTAAAATAACTCTGGTATTGAGAGTCCACAGAGTGGCTGCGTTAGGCTCCAAAAAAGGACTTTTCCATACCGCAGATCCCCTTACGGACGCGGCCAGCCTCAAAAACGTGCTTGTGCACGATTCCCCCATAGGAAACAATGGGGCTGTTTGAGCTGAAAAAAAACCTAACACCTGCAAAAAAGCCGCGTTCAGCTCCTAACGCAGCCCCATTGTTGTCTATGGGGAAACACTTCCTACGTCTGCACCTAACACCCTAACATGTACCCCGAGTCTAAACACCCCTAATCTTACACTTATTAACCCCTATTCTGCCGCCCCCGCTATCGCTGACCCCTGCATATTATTTTTAACCCCTAATCTGCCGCTCCGTAAACCACCGCTACTTACATTATCACTATGTACCCCTAATCTGCTGCCCCTAACACCGCCGACCCCTATATTATATTTATTAACCCCTAATCTGCCCCCCACAACGTCGCCTCCACCTGCCTACACTTATTAACCCCTAATCTGCCGAGCGGACTGCACCGCTATTATTATAAAGTTATTAACCCCTAATCCGCCTCACTAACCCTATAATAAATAGTATTAACCCCTAATCTGCCCTCCCTAACATCGCCGACACCTAACTTCAAGTATTAACCCCTAATCTGCCGACTGGAGCTCACCGCTATTCTAATAAATGTATTAACCCCTAAAGCTAAGTCTAACCCTAACACCCCCCTAAGTTAAATATAATTTAAATCTAACGAAATTAATTAACTCTTATTAAATAAATTATTCCTATTTAAAGCTAAATACTTACCTGTAAAATAAATCCTAATATAGCTACAATATAAATTATAATTATATTATAGCTATTTTAGGATTTATATTTATTTTACAGGCAACTTTGTATTTATTTTAACCAGGTACAATAGCTAAAATAGTTAAAATAATTACAAAATTACCTGTAAAATAAATCCTAACCTAAGTTATAATTAAACCTAACACTACACTATCAATAAATAAATTAAATAAAATACCTACAATTACCTACAATTAAACCTAACACTAAACTATCAATACATTAATTAAATACAATATCTACAAATAAATACAATGAAATAAACTAATTAAAGTACAAAAAATAAAAAAGAACTAAGTTACAAAAATAAAAAAATATTTACAAACATCAGAAAAATATTACAACAATTTTAAACTAATTACACCTACTCTAAGCCCCCTAATAAAATAACAAAGACCCCCAAAATAAAAAAATGCCCTACCCTATTCTAAATTACTAAAGTTCAAAGCTCTTTTACCTTACCAGCCCTGAACAGGGCCCTTTGCGGGGCATGCCCCAAAGAATTCAGCTCTTTTGCCTGTAAAAAAAACACATACAATACCCCCCCAACATTACAACCCACCACCCACATACCCCTAATCTAACCCAAACCCCCCTTAAATAAACCTAACACTAAGCCCCTGAAGATCTTCCTACCTTATCTTCACCATACCAGGTTCACCGATCGATCCAGAAGAGCTCCTCCGATGTCCTGATCCAAGCCCAAGCAGGGGGCTGAAGATGTCCATGATCCGGCTGAAGTCTTCATCCAAGCGGGAGCTGAAGAGGTCCATGATCCGGCTGAAGTCATCATCCAAGCGGGAGCTGAAGAGGTTCATGATCCGGCTGAAGTCTTCTATCAACGGCATCTTCAATCTTCTTTCTTCCGGATCCATCTTGTAGACCTCCGACGCGGAACATCCTGCTTGCCCGACGGACTACCGACGAATGAAGGCTCCTTTAAGGGACGTCATCCAAGATGGCGTCCCTCGAATTCCGATTGGCTGATAGGATTCTATCAGCCAATCAGAATTAAGGTAGGAAAATTCTGATTGGCTGATGGAATCAACCAATCAGAATCAAGTTCAATCCGATTGGCTGATCCGATCAGCCAATCAGATTGAGCTCGCATTCTATTGGCTGTTCCGATCAGCCAATAGAATGCAAGCTCAATCTGATTGGCTGATTCCATCAGCCAATCAGAATTTTCCTACCTTAATTCCGATTGGCTGATAGAATCCTATCAGCCAATCGGAATTTGAGGGACACCATCTTGGATGACGTCCCTTAAAGGAGCCTTCATACGTCGGTAGTCCGTCGGGCCAGCAGGATGTTCCGCGTCAGAGGTCTACAAGATGGATCCGGAAGAAAGAAGATTGAAGATGCCGTTGATAGAAGACTTCAGCCGGATCATGGACCTCTTCAGCTCCCGCTTGGATGATGACTTCAGCCGGATCATGTACCTCTTCAGCTCCCGCTTTGATGATGACTTCAGCCGGATCATGAACCTCTTCAGCTCCCGCTTGGATGAAGACTTCAGCCGGATCATGGACATCTTCAGCCCCCTGCTTGGGCTTGGATCAGGACATCGGAGGAGCTCTTCTGGATCGATCGGTGAACCTGGTATGGTGAAGATAAGGTAGGAAGATCTTCAGGGGCTTAGTGTTAGGTTTATTTAAGGGGGGTTTGGGTTAGATTAGGGGTATGTGGGTGGTGGGTTGTAATGTTGGGGGGGGTATTGTATGTGTTTTTTTTACAGGCAAAAGAGCTGAATTCTTTGGGGCATGCCCCGCAAAGGGCCCTGTTCAGGGCTGGTAAGGTAAAAGAGCTTTGAACTTTAGTAATTTAGAATAGGGTAGGGCATTTTTTTATTTTGGGGGTCTTTGTTATTTTATTAGGGGGCTTAGAGTAGGTGTAATTAGTTTAAAATTGTTGTAATATTTTTCTGATGTTTGTAAATATTTTTTAATTTTTTGTAACTTAGTTCTTTTTTATTTTTTGTACTTTAGTTAGTTTATTTCATTGTATTTATTTGTAGATATTGTATTTAATTAATTTATTGATAGCGTAGTGTTAGGTTTAATTGTAGGTAATTGTAGGTATTTTATTTAATTAATTTATTGATAGTGTAGTGTTAGGTTTAATTGTAACTTAGGTTAGGATTTATTTTACAGGTAATTTTGTAATTATTTTAACTATTTTAGATATTGTACCTGGTTAAAATAAATACAAAGTTACCTGTAAAATAAATATAAATCCTAAAATAGCTATAATATAATTATAATTTATATTGTAGCTATATTAGGATTTATTTTACAGGTAAGTATTTAGCTTTAAATAGGAATAATTTATTTAATAAGAGTTAATTTATTTCGTTAGATTTAAATTATATTTAATTTAGGGGGGTGTTAGTGTTAGGGTTAGACTTAGCTTTAGGGGTTAATAAATTTATTAGAATAGCGGTGAGCTCCAGTCGGCAGATTAGGGGTTAATACTTGAAGTTAGGTGTCGGCGATGTTAGGGAGGGCAGATTAGGGGTTAATACTATTTATTATAGGGTTAGTGAGGCGGATTAGGGGTTAATAACTTTATAATAATAGCGGTGCGGTCCGCTCGGCAGATTAGGGGTTAATAAGTGTAGGCAGGTGGAGGCGAAGTTGTGGGGGGCAGATTAGGGGTTAATAAATATAATATAGGGGTTGGCGGTGTTAGGGGCAGCAGATTAGGGGTACATAAGTATAACGTAGGTGGCGGTCGGCAGATTAGGGGTTAATTATTGTAGGTAGCTGGCGGCGACGTTGTGGGGGGCAGATTAGGGGTTAATAAATATAATATAGGGGTCGGCGGTGTTAGGGGCAGCAGATTAGGGGTACATAAGTATAACGTAGGTGGCGGTCGGCAGATTAGGGGTTAATTATTGTAGGTAGCTGGCGGCGACGTTGTGGGGGGCAGGTTAGGGGTTAATAAATATAATATAGGGGTCGGCGGTGTTAGGGGCAGCAGATTAGGGGTACATAAGTATAACGTAGGTGGCGGTCGGCAGATTAGGGGTTAAAAAAATGTAATCGAGTGGCGGCGATGTGGGGGAGCCTCGGTTTAGGGGTACATAGGTAGTTTATGGGTGTTAGTGTACTTTAGAGCACAGTAGTTAAGAGCTTTATGAACCGGCGTTAGCCCAGAAAGCTCTTAACTACTGACTTTTTTCTGCGGCTGGAGTTTTGTCGTTAGATTTCTAACGCTCACTTCAGCCACGACTCTAAATACCAGAGTTAGAAAGATCCCATTGAAAAGATAGGATACGCAATTGACGTAAGGGGATCTGCGGTATGGAAAAGTCGCGGCTGAAAAGTGAGCGTTAGACCCTTTTTTGACTGACTCCAAATACCGGCGGTAGCCTAAAACCAGCGTTAGGAGCCTCTAACGCTGGTTTTCATGGCTACCGCCAAACTCCAAATCTAGGCCTTAGAGTTTATTTTATAGGTAAGTATTTAGATTTAAATAGGAATATTTTAGTTTATAATATGAATTAGATTTATTTAATAAGAATTTAGTTAGGGGTGTTAGGGTTAGATAGAGTTAATATAGTTTATATAAATACTATAGTAACTATATTAACTATATTAACCCTAATATAATTAGGGTTAATATAGTTAATATATATAATGTAATAACTATATTAACTATAATATACTTAGGGTTAATATAGATAATATAGCTGGCGGCGGGGTAGGTAGATTAAATTAGGGGTTAATAATTTTAATATAGATGGCGGCGGTGTAAGGGGTTCACATTAGGGGATAGATCAGTTAGATGGTGGCGGTTTTAGGGGTTCACATTAGGGGATAGATCAGTTAGATGGTGGCGGTTTTAGGGGTTCACATTAGGGGATAGATCAGTTAGATGGTGGCGGTTTTAGGGGCTCACAGTAGGGGGTTAGTTTATGTAGATGGCGGCGGTTTAGGGGTTAAATACTTTATTAGGGATTGCGGCGGGGGATCGCGGTTGACAGGGAGATAGACATTGCGCATGCGTTAGGTGTTAGGTTTATTTAGCAGATCGCGGTTGACAGGGAGATAGACATTGCGCATGCGTTAGGTGTTAGGTTTATTTAGCAGCCAGTTTAGGGAGTTACGGGGCTCCAATAGTCAGCGTAAGGCTTCTTACGGCTGCTTTTTGTGGCGAGGTGAAAATGGAGTAAGATTTCTCCATTTTCGCCACGTAAGTCCTTACGCTGTATATTGGATACCAAACTGCGCGGGTTTGGTATTCCTGCCTATGGCCCAAAAAACTACGGGCGACGGCAGAAATATACGCGCGTAACTTCTAGATTACGCCGTATATAGGATACCAAACCCGCGCAAATATTGGCGTCGCCAGCTTTTGCGGGCGACGATTTTTATCGGATCGACCCCTAGATGTTTCTTGGGAAAAGGTTATTCTCACAAAGAAATTATAGAAGTAAAAAATTCAACCCAAGAGTTGGATAGAAACCATAAATTATCTAACAAAAGTTATAACTGGAGATTTTTATGCAACATATTACTTGTTTGTTATATTTATATGTGGCCCTTAAAGGGACAGTAAAATCGAAATTAAATTTAAATGAATTAGATAGAGCATGGCATTTTAAACAACTTTCCAATTTAGTTCTATTATATTTTTTGCTTAGTCCTTTTAGTATTTTGTGTTAAAGATTAATCCTATGTCAGTTCAAAAGTGTGCACGTCTTTAACTATCTAGCAGTAGTGTTTGCAACAATGTTTAAAGCAGTGTTATACATAGTATGCTAAAAAACATGTGCACACTTATAAGCTCCTATACACCTACCTAGCTTTTCTCTTCAACAAAGGATACCAAAAGAACAAAGAACATTTGATTTAGTAACTGGAAAGTTGTTTAAAAATGCACATTCTTTCTGAATCATGAAAATTTAATTTTTACTTTTCTGTCCTTTTAAAGCTTCTAAAACATTGATCTGTGACCGCATGTGTTAGGAAGTTGAAATGATGAGATTTTATATCCAGGATTAATTGTAAAATAAACAATTATTTTCAGAGAAACAAAGGGCTAGATTACGAGTGGAGCCCTATTTTGTCGTGCACCCATAAAGGGGTAAATTTGCCCATTTATGGGTGCACGTTAAATAACCAGCGGTTTCACTTTGCAATTAACCAGAGGTCAGATCTCTGGTTAAAAATAAAAAGTTGCCCCAAATGCCCCAAAAATAGAAAAACTGCACAAAGCAGTTATAAGGGGTTAAAGTGAGGGGATGTAGGGTTTTCGGGAAAAAAAACAGCATCTAAGTGCCTTTACATGGAGGTCAATGGGGGACTGTGTTTTCTCTTTAAATATATATGTATACGCTTATATACATATATATTTATGTGTTTATTTCTGTATATACACATATAACATAAATATATATGTATATAAGCATATACATATATATTATTGCTGCCCAATGCTGCATGATTTGCCCCCTGCTCTGCGCTAGGGGGGTTTGCCGTGACTGCCGTCATGAAAACGAGGCCTATGGAAGCACGCTTTCTTGAGCGCTTGGCTTTCGCAATGTGCGATGATATTACCAGGGCCGGCGTTAGGGTAAGGCATCAAGGCAGCCGCCTTGTACTCCACGGTCAGGGGGGCCCGCCACACTGGTGACAACTGTGTATTTATTTAATGCACTTTTTTTTGGGGCGCGCTGCCATTTTTTTGACCGGGAACTTTAGGTGGCTTTTACACATGCAACGATCTGATTTATTGGAGGATTATACTATAATTCTCCAATCAGTCAGCTCCTTGCATGTTGCATGAATAAGAAAGAGGGTGGTGACTGCTTGTAGTGAAGGCAATGAGAAGAGGCTCTCCAGGGCGAGGTAAATAAGTGCTCTTTAATTTCATGTATCACTGATTTTAAATATGTACCGTACTACAGAAGCGCTTTAAAACTGTCTTTAGAAGGGCGTCTTGTCATAGCCTCTTCCTGCCACTCTAAGCCAGGCATGATTGGATGTCCGTAACAGACTGAAAGCACAGCAGCCCCTGGTGGGCCGACTATAGAAAGTGAAAATCAATCACAATCTAATATCCATAGCAGAGAACTGTGTAGTGAAGATACAGATGGTGAGCTGCAATTAGGGGTTAATTTTTCTAGCCCCATATTATTATTGTTTTAGTATCGTTAACAAGGAGGTTTGGACATAGAGAAACTGTGCAGTGTCAGCAGTGTTAAGTGTTGTGCTAAATGTATGAATCAAGTTGCCATGTCCAGAAGAACAGTGCGGGTATTTTCCTTTGAAGTGTCTATGATTGCTTTGTTGTCTGTGAGCTGAGGTGGTTGATTTATGGCACTAATAAGAGTGGCAAAGTTATCCTAATTCACTGAATGCCTTCTTTATAACAGCATGCAAGGTTTGCTATTTTGATTGCATGATGATTGCATTTATGAAATCCTGCTTGATGGCATTTAATTTTGATGGGCATTATTTATGAATATGGATAAACACTGCTGTCTTACTGCTGAACTGATTTAACTCTTCTATTATTGGAGTCTGGGCTGCTTCTATTCCTCTGCTATTCTACTGCTCCTGCTGATGTTTACACTGATTTGAAATGACTAATTTGCACCTTTACTATTTAGCAATATAAGGATACCCCATCTAGTCCTGTAATACTTGTTTTATGTATAGAAAGATTATGTGCTTGGGTATGGGTTTTGCTAGGTTTAGTACCCAGATAAATACTTTATATTGAATTAATAAATAGTTTCAGAACTCCAAAACTCAAATAAGTGATTATCAAGTTGTTGTTTATTGCTCTGCTTACTGACTTGCTTTATGTAATATATATATACTTATTGTGTGTATGTATGTATGTGTGTATATTGCATGTGTGTACTATGTATTTTTATATGTGTGTATGTGATAGAGAATAGCTGTTAGCCAAAGAGATAAAGGGGCATATTTATCAAGCTCTGTATGGAGCTTGATGCCCCGTGTTTCTGGCGAGCCTTCATGCTCCCTGGAAACACAAGTTATGAAGCAGCGGTCTAAAGACTGCTGCTCCATAACCTGTCCGCCTGCTCTGAGGCAGCAGACGGACATCGCCAGAAATCAACCAGATCCAATACAATCGGGTTGATTGACACCCCCTGCTAGCGGCTGATTGGCCGTGAATCTGCTGGGGGCGGCGTTGCACCAGCAGTTCATAAGAACTGCTGGTGCAATGATAAATGCAGAGAGTGTATCTGTCAACATTTATCGATGTGCAGCGGACATGATCCGCAATATCAGATCATGTCCACTCGCACAATGGTAATTCGGCCCCCATATCTCTGGCTAATCCCTTTATTCCCATTGCCCAGTTTTGCATAACCAACATTGTTATATTAATACACTTTTTACCTCTCTGATTACCTTGTATCTTAACCTCTGCAGACTGTCATCTTATTTCAGTTATTTTGACAAACTTGCATTTTAGTGCTGAGGAGTGAGCACAATGTTTTCTATATGGCACACATGAAATAGCGCTGTCTAGCTGTGAAAAACTGCCAAAATGCACTGAGATAAGAGGCAGCCTTTATGGGCTTATAAATTAACATATGAAACTACCTAGGTTTAGCTTTCAACCAGTGACGTGCCCTCATAGGAGGCAGGTGAGGCAGTGCCGCACCTGCCATTTGGGGCAAAAGAAAAATAAATAGAGAATTTTATTAAAAAAAAAAAAGTTAATTTTTCTTTTTTTTTTTTACATGTCAAACTATAATATTGTGCAATAGAGAGGCACTGGGTTCTGGTGTTTCTCTATTGCGCAATATTTTAAGTGTATTTTTATATGTAGCTGCTCTGCAGCATCACCCGGTGGTGATTTGCAGGAGCAGCGCGGCTGAGAAAATTGTTATATGAGGCATCTCTAATGAGGCCTCGACTGTTCCCTGGGAGACCGGCTCATCCAATCAACACCGGTGTTGACTCCCTGGCTCTGCTTACAGTGCACTACTGACTGTCAGTCACTGTCTATGCCGGACCCGGTGTCTACTGCGCATGCGCAAGGAAGGAGCAGCGCCGCGGCGGGAACAACAGCCAGTACCACTCATTCCTGCCTGTCACATCAGCCTGAACCAAGTAGCGAGAGTGGAGTGGAGGAGGCTGCCTGATCGTGACGCACCGCATATCGCAGCTGCTGCCCCCTGGTCCTGCCTGACCAGTCACCTGTGACCTGAAGGAAGGAGCCGTCGTCCAAGTCAGCACACAGTCCGTCACACTGTCACACAAGTAAGTCAAAGCCATGCCATCGTGTGATAGTGTGATGATCGTGCACTGCTGCTGTTATATGATATATATTTTATTGTGAGGCTTGGGGTTGTGAGTTAATACGGGACCGGGTAGTGGGTGCCCCCCCCCCTCTGCTGCTCTGAATCTGACATGTTAAGTGCCTGTGTGACCGTGTTGGAAGGAACTTGTGACTCAGTCTGATCCTCTTCTCTGCTTATTTGCTTAGTAAATGTATTTTGTGTATGACCCGGTCAGTGTTGTAAGTAGTTACAACACTGACCAGGTCATACACAAAATACATTTATTGAGCAAAACTTGCAAGTTGCTATGGTATTTTGATGTTCTCTACTTCTCTGGCAGCTTAATAAATATATTTTAATGAGCAGCCATCTTGCAGCCATCTTGTGATTTAGTGCTTATTTGTTTAATAAATGTATTTTGTGTTTGACAAGGTCAGTATTGTAACTTACTAAATATATTTAAATTACAAATATATTTTAATGAGCAGCCATTTTGTGATTTTGTGCTTATTTGCTTAATAAATGTAACTTACAACACTGACCAGGTCATACACAAAATACATTTATTAAGCAAAACTTGCAAGTTGCTATGCTATGGTATGTTTGTTGAAAATCAGATCTAAATATGCTCATTAGCTACTGAGCATATTTAGATATTTTTTCCAATAAAGGATATCTGATTTTCTTCATTCTTTTGATATCCTTTGTTGAAAAGCATATCTAAATACGCTCAGTAGCTACTAAACATATTTAGATATGCTTTTCAACAAAGGATATCAAAAGAATGAAGAAAATCAGATATCCTTTGTTGAAAATCATATCTAAATATGCTCAGTAGCTAATGAGCATATTTAGATCTGAGTTTCTTCATTCTTTTGATATCCTTTGTTGAAAAGCATATCTAAATATGCTCATAGCTACTGAGCATATTTAGATATGATTTTCAACATAGGATATCTGATTTTCTTCATTCTTTTTATATCCTTTGTTGAAAAGCACATCTAAATATACTCAGTAGCTACAAAGCATATTTAGATATGCTTTTCAACAAAGGATATCAAAAGAATGAAGAAAATCTGATATCCTTTGTTGAAAATCATATCTAAATATGCTCAGTAGATACTGATTGGTGGCTGCATATAGATACCTCATGCGATTGGCTCGCCCATGTGCATTGCTATTTCTTCAACAAAGGATATCTAAAGAATAAAGGCGTATCCGATTGCTAGCCACTGCCTCACCAGCCTCTGAAGTCACCGCACATCACTGCTTTCAATAAAGAATACCAATAGACCAAAGCAAATTTGATGATAAAAGCCGTATCTGAATCATGAAAGTTTAATTTTGATTACACTGTCCCTTTAATTGAGTCTGAAAAGGGAACTATTATGTTATTTGTGCATTCTAGCTTATATATATATATATATATATATATATATATATATATATATCCTATAATATAAAAGGTCAAGTGTGTTTGTCCGAAGCTGTCATGCGCATTAGAGACAGCAGGAGGGCAAACACGCCTGGCCTTAGAGTCTGTCTACCTGATCTGCTCCTGTTTGTGGCACGGTGCGGGCGGAAGTGGGCGTGGCCGTACGTAGTGGCGGTTGTGGCCGAGCGCAGTTGCGTGCGAGAGAGGGGAGAGAGATAGAAAGAGAGGGTGAGAGAGCAAAAGAGATGGGTAAGAGCTAAAGAGAGGGTAAAAGAGAGCAAAAGAGAGGGGAGAGAGACAGAGCAAAAGAGAGGGGGGAGAGAGAGAGCACAAAAGAGGGGGGGGGAGAGCGCAAAAGATAGGGGGAGAGGGGGGAGAGAGAGAGGGGAGAGAGAGCGCAAAAGAGAGGGGGAGAGAGAGAGCACAAAAGAGAGGAGGGAGCGAGAGCGCAAAAGAGAAGGGCAGAGAGAGAGCGCAAAAGAGAGGGGAGAGCCAAAAGAGAGAGGGGAGAGAGAGAGCGCAAGAGGGGGGGGAGAGAGCAAAAGAGAGGGGGGAGAGAGAGAGCACAAAAGAGAGGAGGGAGAGAGAGCAAAAGAGAGGGGGGAGAGAAAGCAAAAGAGAGGGGGGAGAGAGGGTGCAAAAGAGAGGGGAAAGAGCAAAAGAGAGGGGAGAGAGAGAAAAAGAGAGGGGAGAGAGAGAGCCAAAGAGAGAGGGGAAAAAGAGAGGTGGAGCGAGAGAGAGAGAGAGCGCAAAAGAGAGGTGGAGCGAGAGAGAGAGAGCGCAAAAGAGAGGGGGAGAGAGCACAAAAGAGAGGGGGGAGAGAGAGCAAAAGAGAGGGGGAGAGAGAGAGCAAAAGAGAGGGGGAGGGAGAGAGAGCAAGGGGTGGGCCGCTGTACTGATAAAAATGGCCCGTGTGAACGGGCTTTACATTTTACATTTTAAAATTTTGCCCTGGGCACTAGATTGTCTAGAAACGGCCCTGGTGAAGGGGCAGGTGAAAGTATTAATATAGTAGTGAAAGACAGCACCTTTTTCTATCTGGGGCACAGGAAAGGGTTAGCCAAACCCCAATATCAAATCCAAAGAAGTAATTATCCAGCCTCCAGTAAAATTTTAAAAGACCTTTATTGTTTCCTTGCAGGGTCCATCATACAAACAACGTTTCAAACCATAACTTGGTTCTTAATCATGGGGCAGGTGAAAGAGCAGTGGAGAGCCAAGCGCACGTTTGGTGTAGTCAGGCCTGGATTGAACATTGGGCATCAGTTCTAAGAAGTGTCTGAGCACTATGCTTGTAATTGTATAAGCTTTATTTGTATCTTTACATCTTTTTGATAAAATAATTATCATGGCCTCTCTAACATATTATGTATGACTGACTGTCTATTGCAACTTGAGGTTTGTGTCACTATAATTTCAGCTCAACTGTCCCTAATTGTCAGCATAATTCTTCATTATATACAGAAATATTAATGACTCAATCGCACAAACAGTATATTGCAATATATACAATGTTATAGTGCTCCACATTTGTGGATTTGTATTTTTTAAAAAAAAAAAAATGTTCATTACCTTAAAGGGACATTATACACTAGATTTTTCTTTGCATAAATGTTTTGTAAATGATCCATTTATATAGCCCATCTGGGAGTGTTTTTGTATAAATGTATATTTTTGCTTATTTGTAAATAACATTGTGCTGATTTTCAGACTCCTAACCAAGCCCCAATGTTTTAGATGTATACTGATGTCTACAGACTCCAGGTTGTGTAATGGGTCTTTTCATATGCAGGGGAGGGGGGTCTGCCTGTTCCTGCTTTCCCAGCCTAACCTCATCAACAGTGCTAAACTTTGAGCTTCTAAGTAAGCTTTTAAAAGGTTTTATACTGGATTTTATAGCAGTATCTGTACATATTCTTCTTTAGAGTATTGTCTATTGATGCAGTTATATGACAATTGGTGTATACTGCCACTTTACATTGTTTTTCTACCATTTTTTTCCATTTTAAAAATTGTGGGGGCGGGGAGACAGGGGGCCCCATTTTGTCATCCTGCCTTGGACCACACAATGGCTAGGGCTGGCCCTGGGTATTACTGAGTGGAGCGCAAGTATCGTGTTTGCTTAAGTGCAATATTGTGCTCCACTCGTAATCTGGCCAAAAGTAATAATCCAGCGCTTTCACTAATTTAGGGAATGAGACCACCAAAACTTACTAAGTTAAAGGGATACTAAACCCACATTTTTTCTTTAATTATTCAGACACAGCATGCAATTTTAAGCAACTTTCTAATTTACTCCTATTATGAATTTTTCTTCGTTCTCTTGCTATCTTTATTTAAAAAGCAGGAATGTGAAGCTTAGGAGCTGGCCTATTTTTGGCATTTTCCCTATTTTGTTGCATTACAACCTGGAATTATAATTTATTTTTTGTGGGTTTGTATCATTTGATTTACACAACATACCTACTACTTTAAAGATGCAATCTTTTTTTTTATTGTGAAACAATAGAGCCACCTTTTACATAAATTACAGCTGCAAATCTTTTGTGGTACTTCTCTATAAGCTTTGCACATCTAGCCACTGGGATTTTTGGGCATTCTTCAAGGCAAAACTGCTCCAGCTCCTTCAAGTTGGATGGGTTCCGCTTGTGTACAGCAATCTTTAAGTCTTACCACAGATTCTCAATTGGCTCTTCAACTCTATTTCTAGATCACTTTCCTGCCTGGCTACCATACTTCCTTTCCTTGGATACCCCTGCCCTCATTCTCGGTGACTTCAACCTCCCTGATGATAATTCAAAAGAATAGACTTGGGTCACAAGTATGTGAACTAAGTCCGAAAAGACATGCTTCTATGCACTGTTTGGAAACATCAAATTTCCTTATTGGATCACCTCAGTAGACAAAAAGATTAAAATGTAGCTTTTATTATATAAATCTAAAAGTGACAGCAAGGTTTCACTGTCCTCTGCTGCCTTCGCACAAAGTTAAAAACACATCTCCTTAATGTTAATTATCACTTGTCGATTCGGGTGGTATGGGAAGCAAAAAAACTTTATTTGAAATTATAATTTTAACAATGTTGTTAGAATATTCTCATAGCCTTATTAATGGCTTGCTTCAAATAACAACATTTGTTTGATCTTATTGTATTTTATTCAACATTAAAGTTTGCTTAACCAAAATATTTGATATATCTGTATTCACTGGATAATATCCAGCTAAAGAATTTTGAGTCACCACTGAAAGGGGTTGTGTTTTGAAATCAAGGTATAGGTTCTTAAATATGTACGTTATGCACATTTTTATTGAGTGAGCACTGATAATGCCTTAGGTATCAGATGTATTGATATTCACCGTTTTACCGTCCAGACCTATTCGTTCATAGGGAACTTACCCTTAAAATATCTGTAGATTTAGGGTTACTGGCACTTTAAGAGAATCTCATGCCTATTATCTGGAACTAATTTTGCTGATCTCTGACTGCTAATATCCTTGATTCAATGTCAAAAAGGCGTATTACCATAAGTATCAAGGTTTTTATCTACTTCATAAAATCTCTATTATAATCAGTTAATACCCACCATACATATGTTTGCTGGGGTTACCTATTATTACTTGTATAAATTTGAAGTTAAGTTAGCTGATAATACAAATTGATACCAGTTGGGATAGGTTGATTACCTTTTAATACCTCAATTGTAAGAGATAGTTAGCACTGTGATCACAGTTTATACCTCTTAGTACCGGATTACCATAATATGGCAGTATTTACCTTTTATTACCGATGCTGCCTTTTTAGTATCATGTGTACTCACTGCCTATTGGATACCAGTATAGGCAGAATTTGTGTACTTGTTATTAACAGTGCTGCTTCTGACTTCTCTGTTAATGGCAGTATGTTTGTTAAATGTCGGTATAAATAGTATATATGATACCCAGTTGTTACCAGTGCCTGTTAGGTTTGTATTTGCTGATAGTACTTGTTATGTAGAAGTGTATTTGTTTCCTATTTTTACCATAATTGCTTATAGTGTTTTTTGTCCAATGGTACCAATTGATACCCATTTAATATAGATATACTATGGTATCCTCTGTTATATAAACAGAGGATGGATTACCTTTAAATACCGGGAACATTTATTACATAAAAAACAGTTGCCACATAGAGTTAAATCAACTATTTTGCCCCCTTAGACTATGGCTGCATGCTTATCTATTTGCACATTACAGGAGAGCCCTAAGGGGTTCTCTATTTTTAAACTGGCTCTCCTGTAATGTGCAAATAGATAAGCATGCAGCCATAGTCTAAGGGGGCAAAATAGTGTAATAATTTGTATCGGATGGTACTCTGAGCTATTGAATGAGTCTATTCAATGATACATAGGGGCCTAGTTATCAAGCCGTCAACCTCAAATACGCTGGAATTCCGCATCGTATTTGTGGCGAGGCTGATACGCCTTAGTTATCAAAGGCTCGAGACCGGCAAAAGTAGAATTTTGTGACGTAAGCATCGATCCGCCGGACTCAGTCCGACACAGATCGATTCTTACGTCACTCCAGATGTTCCGCACACAAGTGCGGCACATTCTCACTACTTTTGCTAGTTATCAAAAAACTAGCAGGTACGCTCGGCACTTTTACGGCCCAGCGTACCTGGTTTTCAATCCGCCACCCCTGGAGGCGGCGGATCCCATAGGAATCAATGGGAGTCTGACCATAGCGAAAGTACAAGTTCGCTGCTGACAGACATCCCATTGATTTCTATTGGAGCTGTCTACACCTAACACCCTAACATGTACCCCGAGTCTAAACACCACTAATCTGTCCCCCCCTACACCGCCGCAACTAAATAAAGTTATTACCCCCTAAACCGCCGCTCCCGGAGCCCACCGCAAGCTACTCTATACATATTAAACCCTAAACCGCCGCTCCCGGAGCCCACCGCAACTATAATAAATGTATTAACCCCTAAACCGCCGCTCCCTGAACCCGCCGCAACCTATATTAAATGTATTAACCCCTAATCTGCCCCCCCTACACCGTCGCCACCTATAATAAATTTATTAACCCCTATCCTGCCCCCCCTACACCGTCGCCACCTATATTAAATTTTTTACCCCCTATCCTGCCCCCCCTACACCGTCGCCACCTATAATAAATTTATTAACCCCTAATCTGCCCCCCCCTACACCGTCGCCACCTATAATAAATTTATTAACCCCTAATCTGCCCCCCCTACACCGTCGCCACCTATAATAAATTTATTAACCCCTATCCTGCCCCCCACTACGCCGCCGCCACTGTAATAAAATTATTAACCCCTAAACCTAAGTCTAACCCTAACGCCCCCCTAACTTAAATATTAATTAAATAAATCTAAATAAATTAACTCTTATTAACTAAATGAATCCTGTTTAAAACTAAATACTTACCTTTAAAATAAACCCTAATATAGCTACAATATAAATAATAATTATATTCTAGCTATCTTAGGATTTATATTTATTTTACAGGTACCTTTCAAATTATTTTAACTAGGTACAATAGCTATTAAATAGTTATTAACTATTTAATAGCTTACCTAGCTAAAATAAAGAGAAATGTACCTGTTAAATAAATCCTAACCTAAGTTACAATTACACCTAACACTACACTATACTTTAATAAATTAATCCCATTTAAAAATAAATACTTACCTGTAAAATAAACCCGAAGATAGCTACAATGTAATTAATAATTATATTGTAGCTATCTTAGGATTTATATTTATTTTACAGGTAACTTTGTATTTATTTTAGCTAGTTAGAATAGTTATTAAATAGTTATTAACTATTTAATAACTACCTAGCTAAAAGAAATACAAAATTACCTGTAAAATAAATCCTAACTTAAGTTGCAATTAAACCTAATACTACACTATCATTAAATTAATTAAATAAACTACCTACAAATAACTACAATTAAATACAATTACATAAACTAACTAAAGTACAAAAAAATAAAAAAAGCTAAGTTACAAAAAATAAAAAAATAAGTTACAAACATGTTAAAAATATTACAACAATTTTAAGCTACTTACACCTAATCTAAGCCCCCTAATAAAATAACAAACCCCCCAAAATAAAAAAATGCCCTACCCTATTCTAAATTAAATACATTTCAAAGCTCTTTTACCTTACCAGCCCTTAAAAGGGCCATTTGTGGGGGCATGCCCCAAAGAAAACAGCTCTTTTGCCTGTAAAAGAAAAATACAACCCCCCCCAACATTAAAACCCACCACCCACATACCCCTAATCTAACCCAAACCCCCCTTACAAAAACCTAACACTAATCCCCTGAAGATCATCCTACCTTTAGTTGTCTTCACTCAGCCGAGCCACAGATGGAACTGAAGAGGACATCCGGAGCGGAAGAAGTTAATCCTCCAAGAGGCGCTGAAGAGGTCTTCTATCCGGGCGAAGTCATCTTCCAAGCCGGGTCTTGAATCTTCCTTCCGCCGACGCGGAACCACCTTCTTCACCGACGGACTACGACGAATGACGGCTCCTTTAAGGGACGTCATCCAATATGGCGTCCCCTCAATTCCGATTGGCTGATAGGATTCTATCAGCCAATCGGAATTAAGGTAGGAAAATTCTGATTGGCTGATGGAATCAGCCAATCAGATTCAAGTTCAATCTGATTGGCTGATCCAATCAGCCAATCAGATTGAGCTCGCATTCTATTGGCTGATCGGAACAGCCAATAGAATGCGAGCTCAATCTGATTGGCTGATTCCATCAGCCAATCAGATTTTTCCTACCTTAATTCCGATTGGCTGATAGAATCCTATCAGCCAATCGGAATTGAGGGGACGCCATCTTAGATGACGTCCCTTAAAGGAGCCATCATTCGTCGTAGTCCGTCGGTGAAGAAGGTGGTCCCGCGTCGGCGGAAGGAAGATTCAAGACCCAGCTTGGAAGATGACTTCGCCCGGATAGAAGACCTCTTCAGCGCCTCTTTGAAGATGACATGGGCCGGATCGAAGACTTTTCTTCAGCGCCACCTGGATGATGACTTCATCGGATGGAAGATTTCTTCAGCGCCGCTTGGAGGATTAACTTCTTCCGCTCCGGATGTCCTCTTCAGTTCCATCGGTGGCTCGGCTGAGTGAAGACAACTAAAGGTAGGATGATCTTCAGGGGATTAGTGTTAGGTTTTTGTAAGGGGGGTTTGGGTTAGATTAGGGGTATGTGGGTGGTGGGTTTTAATGTTGGGGGGGGGTTGTATTTTTCTTTTACAGGCAAAAGAGCTGTTTTCTTTGGGGCATGCCCCCACAAATGGCCCTTTTAAGGGCTGGTAAGGTAAAAGAGCTTTGAAATTTATTTAATTTAGAATAGGGTAGGGCATTTTTTTATTTTGGGGGGGTTTGTTATTTTATTAGGGGGCTTAGATTAGGTGTAAGTAGCTTAAAATTGTTGTAATATTTTTAACATGTTTGTAACTTATTTTTTTATTTTTTGTAACTTAGCTTTTTTTATTTTTTTGTACTTTAGTTAGTTTATGTAATTGTATTTAATTGTAGTTATTTGTAGGTAGTTTATTTAATTAATTTAATGATAGTATAGTATTAGGTTTAATTGTAACTTAAGTTAGGATTTATTTTACAGGTAATTTTGTATTTCTTTTAGCTAGGTAGTTATTAAATAGTTAATAACTATTTAATAACTATTCTAACTAGCTAAAATAAATACAAAGTTACCTGTAAAATAAATATAAATCCTAAGATAGCTACAATATAATTATTAATTATATTGTAGCTATCTTAGGGTTTATTTTACAGGTAAGTATTTATTTTTAAATAGGAATCATTTATTAAAGTATAGTGTAGTGTTAGGTGTAATTATAACTTAGGTTAGGATTTATTTTACAGGTAAATTTCTCTTTATTTTAGCTAGGTAGCTATTAAATAGTTAATAACTATTTAATAGCTATTGTACCTGGTTAAAATAAATTGAAAGGTACCTGTAAAATAAAAATAAATCCTAAGATAGCTAGAATATAATTATTATTTATATTGTAGCTCTATTAGGGTTTATTTTAAAGGTAAGTATTCAGTTTTAAATAGGATTAATTTAGTTAATAAGAGTTAATTTATTTAGATTTATTTAATTAATATTTAAGTTAGGGGGGCGTTAGGGTTAGACTTAGGTTTAGGGGTTAATCATTTTATTACAGTGGCGGCGGTGTAGTGGGGGGCAGGATAGGGGTTAATAAATTTATTATAGGTGGCGACGGTGTAGGGGGGGCAGGATAGGGGTTAATAGGTTTAATATAGGTTGCGGCGGGTTCAGGGAGCGGCGGTTTAGGGGTTAAACTATTTATTTAGTTGCGGAGAGGTGCGGGATCAGCAGGATAGGGGTTAATAATTTTATAATAGAGGGCGACGGTGTAGGGGGGGCAGGATAGGGGTTACTAGGTATACTGTAGGTGGCAGCAGTGTCCGGGAGCGGCGGTTTAGGGGTTAATACATTTATAAGAGTTGCGGCAGGGTCTAGGAGCGGCGGTTTAGGGGTTATTACATTTATAAGAGTTGCGGCGGGGTCTAGGAGCGGCGGTTTAGGGGTTAATACATTTATAAGAGTTGCGGCGGGGTCTAGGAGCGGCGGTTTAGGGGTTAATACATTTATAAGAGTTGCGGCAGGGTCTAGGAGCGGCGGTTTAGGGGTTAGTAACTTTATTGAGTTGCGGGAGGCTCCGGGGGCGCCGGTATAGGGGGTAGAACAGTGTAGTTTAGTGTGAGTGCTTAGTGACAGGCTAGCAATAAAGCTGGGAAAAAGCCGAAGGGCAGCGAGATCGGATGAGTGATAACTCTCACAGTCCGCTGCTCATCGCCCCGCGGCTTTTTGACAGCTTTATTTGATAACTTAGGCGTATTTTTTCAGGTCCGCGGCGGCGATGTGAGGCGAGCTTAGGCGGGCGTATTGGGACGGCGAAGCCAGAAAAGTAGACGGCTTGATAACTACCCCCCATAGTATCTAGGGGCATTGCTGAGATTAACCAGCAGTATAATATTAGCGGTAATTAAAAGGTAACATATATTACATAATCGGCACCTTATGAGTAAAAACAGCTAGCTTAATGTTAAATGTAGCAGTGGCAATTTTGAGGCATTACTGCAAAAATATTTTTACACCCGGTATTTAAAAGGTACAAACAACCGTATAAGTACAAGCAGTTAACTTAATGCTGAATTTAGCAGGGTCAATGTTTAAGCATTTCAGCAAAAATATTTGGACACTCGGTTTTTAAAATGTACAAACAACCTTATAAGTACAAGTAGTTAATCTAATGCTAAATATAGCAGTGGCAATGTTCAGGCATTTCAGCAAAAAGATTTTGACACACGGTATCTAACGGGTACAAAAGATTTAACTCTATGTGGCAACTGTTTTTTATGTAATAAATGTTCCCGGTATTTAAAGGTAATCCATCCTCTGTTTATATAACAGAGGATACCATAGTATATCTATATTAAATGGGTATCAATTGGTACCATTGGACAAAAAACACTATAAGCAATTATGGTAAAAATAGGAAACAAATACACTTCTACATAACAAGTACTATCAGCAAATACAAACCTAACAGGCACTGGTAACAACTGGGTATCATATATACTATTTATACCGACATTTAACAAACATACTGCCATTAACAGAGAAGTCAGAAGCAGCACTGTTAATAACAAGTACACAAATTCTGCCTATACTGGTATCCAATAGGCAGTGAGTACACATGATACTAAAAAGGCAGCATCGGTAATAAAAGGTAAATACTGCCATATTATGGTAATCCGGTACTAAGAGGTATAAACACTGATCACAGTGCTAACTATCTCTTACAATTGAGGTATTAAAAGGTAATCAACCTATCCCAACTGGTATCAATTTGTATTATCAGCTAACTTAACTTTAAATTTATACAAGTAATAATAGGTAACCCCAGCAAACATATGTATGGTGGGTATTAACTGATTATAATAGAGATTTTATGAAGTAGATAAAAACCTTGATACTTATGGTAATACGCCTTTTTGACATTGAATCAAGGATATTAGCAGTCAGAGATCAGCAAAATTAGTTCCAGATAATAGGCATGAGATTCTCTTAAAGTGCCAGTAACCCTAAATCTACAGATATTTTAAGGGTAAGTTCCCTATGAACGAATAGGTCTGGACGGTAAAACGGTGAATATCAATACATCTGATACCTAAGGCATTACCAGTGCTCACTCAATAAAAATGTGCATAACGTACATATTTAAAGGGACATAATACTCATATGCTAAATCACTTGAAACTGATGCAGTATAACTGTAAAAAGCTGACAGGAAAATATCACCTGAGCATCTCTATGTAAAAAAGGAAGATATTTTACCTCACAATCTCCTCAGCTCAGCAGAGTAAGTTCTGTGTAAAAAGTTATACTTCACCTGCTCCCAGCTGCAGGTAAAAATAAAAAAAAATGAAGAAATGAACAGCAGCCAATCAGCATCAGCAGTGCTGAGGTCATGAACTCTTACTGTGATCTCATGAGATTTGACTTAACTCTCATGAGATTTCGTAGTAAGCTTCCTTTACCTGATTGGTGAAATAATATGAGAGTTCACGAGGCTCATCCCCTAAGATGTCCCAGGACAGACACACTAAAATGCTGCTTAGAAATCCTTTACAATGGGAGGTGGCTACTGAGGAACTTTTGAGGTAAAATATCTTTCTTTTTTACATAGAGTTGTTCAGGAGATATTTTCTAGTCAGCTTTTTACAGCTATGCTGCATCACTTTCAAGTGTTTAAACATTTGGGTATTATGGCCCTTTAAGAACCTATACCTTGATTTCAAAATACAACCCCTTTCAGTGGTGACTCAAAATTCTTTAGCTGGATATTATCCAGTGAATACAGATATATCAAATATTTTGGTTAAGCAAACTTTAATGTTGAATAAAATACAAGATCAAACAAATGTTGTTATTTGAAGCAAGCCATTAATAAGGCTATGAGAATATTCTAACAACGTTAAAATTATAATTTCAAATTAAGTTTTTTTGCTTCCCATACCACCCGAATCGACAAGTGATAATTAACATTAAGGAGATGTGTTTTTAACTTTGTGCGAAGGCAGCAGAGGACAGTGAAACCTTGCTGTCACTTTTAGATTTATATAATAAAAGCTAAATTTTAATCTTTTTGTCTACTGAGGTGATCCAATAAGGAAATTTGATGTTTCCAAACAGTGCATAGAAGCATGTCTTTTTGGACTTAGTTCACATACTTGTGACCCAAGTCTATTCTTTTGAATTGTTATTTTTATGCTTACGCACTGCTCCTACAAGAAGACCCAGTTATTTAAAGGGACACTGAACCCAAAAATTTTCTTTCGTGATTCAGATAGAGCATGCAATTTTAAACACCTTTCTAATTTACTCCTATTATCAATGTTTCATCTTTCTCTTGCTATCTTTATATGAAAAAGAAGGCATCTAACCTTTTTTCTTGGTTCAGAATTCTGGACAGTAGTTTTTGATTGGTGGATGAATTTATCCACCAATCAGCAAGGACAACCTAGGTTGTTCGTCAAAAATGGGCCGGCATCTAAACTTACATTCTTGCATTTCAAATAAAGATACCAAGTGAATAAAGAACATTTGATTATAGGAATACATTAGAAAGTTGCTTAAAATGTCATGCTCTATCTGAATTACAAAAGATAAAATTTGGGTACAGTGTCACTTTAAGTAATACTATAAAACAAGGTCTCTAAGGAGAATTTAAACAATATATATCAAACTACAAATAAAGAATTGATGTAATTTTGGATAATTGTTTCTCCATTTTTTGTTCCTCCCTGTTGATAATACCACTGCCTCCTCTGCAAAACAACTTCTGCAACTCACTTCCTCTTTCGGCCTGTCACAATGGACTGATTCTACCACTCACAAAGATGGTCACTTCCTTGATCTGATTTTCAGCTATTGATGCACTATCTCAAACTTCACAAACTCACCTTTTCCTCTTTCTGACCACCACCTCCTCACTTGTAACATCACCTCCCTCCCTACAACTCTCCCTTCTTCTACCCCTCAGACTAAACTTCACAGAAGTATCAAGTCACTAGATCAGCAACAGCTCGCTAGCTCTCTTAACCCTCTTCTCTCTTCCATCCCCTCTTTTTTATGTCCTGATGAAGCTATTTGCCACTATAACTCCACCCTTACATTGGTCCTTGATAATCTGGCCCCACCTACCATAGCTCGGAAAACATACACTCATCCTCAGCCCTGGCATACTCCTCTGACACGGTACCTACATAGATGTTCCCGTACTGCTGAGCGACACTGGAGGAAATCTTGGAGTTCTGCTGACTTTCTTCACTATAAATTCATCTTGAACTCTTACTACACTGCCCTTAATCTATATAAGCAACATTATTTCTCCACTCTTATCTCTACTCTTTCTTCAAATCCAAAACGTCTGTTCTCCACATTCAATACTCTTCTCCACCCACCCCCACCTCCCACCACAACTTTTCTCTCAGCTCAAGATTTTGCCAGCTACTTCAACAACAAAATCAACTCCATCAGAAATGAAATCAGCTCTCAACATACTACTGGTCTTCCACCCCCTCAAAAGCTCACAATCATCCAAAACCCACATAGCCATAAATTTAGCTCTTTTGCCCCTGTTAAAGAGGAAGAAGTTTCTGCCCTTATACTATACTCTCACCTCACTACCTGTCCCCTCGACCCCATCCCCTCACAACTACTCCCCTCCCTATCTTCTACCCTTACCCCTATACTCACACACATCTTCAATCTCTCCCTCAGCACTGGTATAGTTCCCACATGTATTAAACATGCATTAGTCACACCTATCCTTAAAAAAACCTTCTCTCGATCCAACCTAACCATCCAACTACCGCCTTATTTCCCTACTCCCTCTTGCCTCAAAGCTTCTTGAAAAGCAAAAGTATATGCACGTCTATCCCATTTCCTTACATTAAACTCCCTCCTTGATCCACTGCAATCTGGATTTCGCCCCTTTCACTCAACAGAGACAGCAATTGTTAAGTTTACCAACAACCTACTTACAGCAAAATCCAAAGGTCACTTCTCTCTACTTATCCTCCTTGATCTGTCTGCAGCCTTTGATACTGTCGACCACCCTCTTTTGTTCCATACCCCCTAATCCTTCTGCGACACGCCTCTCTCTTGGTTCTCTTCCTATCTTTCTAACCGTACCTTTAGTGTAGCCTTTTCTGAGGCATCCTCTGCCCTGTTACCTCTTTCTTTTGGGGTACCGCAAGGCTCTGTCCTCGGTCCCCTTCTCTTCTCAATCTACACATTCTCATTAGGTTCCTTAATAAAGTCCCATGGGTTTCACTATCATCTGTATGCCGACGATACCCAAATCTACCTCTCTGCACCAGAACTATCTCCTTCCTTGCTAACCCGTGTCACTAACTTTCTCTCTCATATCTCATCTTGGATGTCCTCTCACTTCCTCAAGCTAAATCTCTCCAAAACTGAGCTCGTTATTTTCCCCCCTTCCTCCAAAATCTCCACACCCCATGTCTCTAGAACTGTTGATAACTCCATCATTACCCCAACCTCACATGCCCGATGTCTTGGGGTCACACTTGTTGTTTCTTTCACTCCTCACATTCAGTCTTTGGCCAAAGCCTGCAGCTTCCACCTTAAAAACATTGCTAAAATCAGACATATCCTTACACATGACACAACTACGTTTTTAATCCACTCTCTCATCCTTTCCCGCCTTAACTATTGCAACTCCATCCTCTCTGGTCTCCCTAGCTGCTGCCTCGCTCCTTTACAATCCATAATGAATGCCTCTGCCAGGCTAATCTTCCTTACACGTTGCTCTTCATCTGCCGCACCTCTCTGCCAATCCTTTCACTGGCTTCCTCTTGCCTCCAGGATTAAACACAAAATTCTCACTCTGACTTATAAAGCCCTCAATTGCATTGCTCCCCCCTACATCTCAGACCTTGTCTCCAGATATTCTCCTTCCCGGCCCCTTCGCTCCGCTCATGATCTCCTACTCTCCTCCTCTCTTGTTACCTCCTCACATTCCCATTTACAAGATCTCTCCAGACTGGCTCCCATCTTGTGGAACTCTCTGCCTCGCTCCACAAGGCTCTCCCCTAGTTTTAAAAGCTTCAAGTGCTCCCTGAAGACTATTCATGGACGCATACAACCTACACTAACTTTCCTATCTCCACTGCTATCCGCTTAAACCCCATAGCATGTAAACCTATGAGCCCAGCTGTTTGTAGTCCAACTTCATAAGAGCCGACTACAACAGTGCAACTCTCGGCAGGACCCTCTACCCATTTGATCCCTGTAATTGTTTTTATATACCACCTATGTTCATAGCGCTGCGGAACCTGTTAGCGCTCTACAAATACCTGATAATAATAATAATTGATGTCTGGGCTTTGACTAGGCCATTCCAGGACAATTAAATGTTTCCCCTTAAACCACTTGAGGGTTGCTGTAGCAGTATGCTTAGGGACATTGTACTGCTGGAAGGTGAATCTCCGTCCCCATCTCAAATCTCTGTCTCAAGAATTTCCCTGTATTTAGCGCCATTCATCATTCCTTCAATTGTGACCAGTTTCTCAGTCCCTGACGATGGTGTTCTCGGGGTAATGAGAGGTGTTGAGTTTGTGATAGACATAGCTTTTTCCTTGATGGCCAAAAAGCTCAATTTTAGTCTTATCTGACCAGAGTACCTTCTTCCATATGTTTGGGGAGTCTCCCACATGCCTTTTGGCGAACACCAAATGTATTTTTTTCTTTTTTTCTTTAAGCAATAGCTTTTCTCTGGCCACTCTTCTGTAAAGATGTGATAGTGAAAGACAGCACCTATTTTCCTTCTGGGGCACGGGAAAAGGGTTAGCCAGACCCCAATGTATATCCAAAAAAAGAGACATGATTAAGAACCTGGCATAGGTTTGAAACGTTGTTGATATGATGGACCCTGTAAGAAATGAATAAAGGTCTTTTTAAAGTTTAACTGGTGGCTGGAAAAATACTTTTTTGCACTCTTCTGTAAAGCCCAGCTCTGTGGAGTGTATGGCTTAAAGTGGTCCTAAGGACAGATACTCCAATCTCCGCTGTGGAGCTTTGCAGCTCCTTTAGGGTTATCTTTGGTCTCTTTGTTGCCTCTCTGATTAATGCCCTCCTTGCCTGGTTCGTGAGTTTTGGTGGACAGCCCTCTCTTGGCAGGTTTGTTGTGCCATATTCCTTCCATTTTTTAATAATGGATTTAATGGTGCTCCATGTGATGTTCAAAGTTTCAGATATTTTTTTTATAACCCAGCCCTGATATGTAATTCTCCACAAATTTTTGTCTCTGACCTATTTGGAGATTTCCTTGGTCTTTATGGTACCACTTGCTTCGTGGTGCCCCTTGCTCAGTGGTGTTGCAGATTTTGTGGCTTTTCAGAACAGGTGTATATACTGAGATCATGTGACAGATCACATGACACTTAAATCGCACACAGGTGGACTTTATTTAACTAATTATGTGACTTCTGAAGGTAATTGGTTGCACCAGATCTTATTTAGGGGCTTCACAGAAAAGGGGGTGAATATATATGCACGTACCACTTTTTATTTTTTAGCATTTTTTAAAACAAATTATTTTTCTTCATTTCACTTCACCAATTTGGACTATTTTCTGTATGCCTATTAAATGAAATCCAATTGAAAATCCATTTTAATACCAGGTTGTAATGCAACAATATAGGCAAAATGCCAAGGGGGGTGAAAACTTTTGGAAGGCACTGTATAATAATCATAAAAATTTTGCCATATGACACCCATCATCCATTGTCTATACTTCTTCGTATTAAAATCAGTAATATAATTTATGTCTGCACTACAGCCATCAGGACTTAGCATGATTAGGAACCCAATTCCTTGAAGGAAGTCTTGGTACTATATGTTCCTGCCTACACATTTTGATCAGCAAGGTCTCTACAACTAAAGGAACCAAAAGTTTACAGAACATGTGGCGCTCAGAGCTCACAACCATTCTGGGTGACTTTTCAGCAGAACAATAACATAGATCCTTCTCTGGAAATTAAAACATATTTGCTTCTAACAAGCTTTTAAACAGAACTTATATAGTTTTTATGTCACATAATATCTAACTGTCCTTTTTTTAAATGTAAAACTGGAAACAGAAAGATGATATACAAGTTTCTATGATTTAATATCATTATGGAAAAAGTTTTATCACAAAAATGAGTCAACACTATAATACAGTTACTTAACAGTTATCATGTGCAAACAGAGTGTGGAATCAGATAAATATTTCCCCAGGGACCCTAAAAGAAATAACAAGCTTTATGGAAATAAAGTACAGTTTTCATTTTACTTTATGATCCATTAATGAAAAATTAGATCACCAAGATTTATATTGCGTAGAAACCACAAAACAGTAACCCTATGGCAAAACCTGTTGAGCAACTGTAGACTAGTAGTGATCACAATATCTTAGCTCCTGTTATTAGTAGTCTAAATATATCATTATCATGCTTCTGATTACATTTACTGCAGAGTTTAAAAAAAAAAAAAAATAGTGGTGCACATTTAAAAGATTGTTTAATTGAATTTACACTAATATAAAATTACAAACACTTTCTGAGAACTTCCTTTTAAATATCTAAATTATGATTTTGATTAATTAAAGGGAAATGAAACCCAATATTTTTTTCATGATTCAGATTAAGGGACCGATTTATCAATGTCTAGCGGACATGATACGCTGTAGCGGATCATGTCCGCCAGACATTGCTGAATGCTGTCAGCATTTAACATTGCACAAGCAGTTCTAGTGAACTGCTTGTGCAATGCCGCCCCCTGCAGATTCGTGGCCAATCGGCCACTAGCAGGGGGTGTCAATCAACACAATCATACACGATCAGGCGGATTGATGTATGCGGCTTCAGAGCAGGCGCATAAGTTAAAGGGACAGTTAAGTCCAAAAAAAACTTTCATGTTTCAAATAGGGTATGTAATTTTAAACAACTTTCCAATTTACTTTTATCACTAATTTTGCTTTGTTCTCTTGGTATTCTTAGTTGAAAGCTAAACCTAGGAGGTTCATATTCTAATTTCTTAGACCTTGAAGGCCGCCTCTAATCTAAATGCATTTTGATTGTTTTTCACCACTAGAGGGCATTTGTTCACATGTATCATATAGATAACATTGAGCTCATGCACATGAATTTACCATGGAGACAGCTCTGATTGGCTAAAATGCAAGTCTGCCAAAAGAACTGAAATAAGGGTTCAGTCTGCTGAGGCTTAGATACAAGGTAATTACAGAGGTAAAATGTGTATAATTATAACTGTGTTGGTTATGCAAAACTGGGGAATTGGTAATTAAGGGATTATCTATCTTTTAAAACAACATAAATTCTGGTGTTGACTGTCCCTTCAAGGAGCATCAGTCTTAAGACCGCTGCTTCTTAATTCCTGATTCTGGCGAGCCTGAAGGCTTGCGCGGAATTAGACGCATTGGGGCCAGTTAGCCGCCTGGTAAATCGGCCCCAGAGAGTTTAATTTTGAACATCTTTCCATTTTACTTCAAATGATCTAATTTGTTTAGTTCTCTTGGTATCCTTTATTGAAAATGATACCTAGGTAGGCTCAGGAGCTGCAGACTGGTGGCTGTGCATGTATGCCTAATGCTATTGGCTCACACAAAATGTTCAGCTAGCTCCCAGTAGTGTATTGCTGCTTCTTGAACAAAAGATACCAAGAAAATGAAGCAAATTAGATGACAGAAGCAAATTAGAAAGTTCTTTAAAATTATATGCTCTATCTGAATCATGAAAAAAGAATATTTGGGTTTAATGTCTCTTTAACCTTAGATTAGCAAAGCATTCTCTACATTTGCCTATGCCTGGTTTATCAAGATTGCCTACATGTCACACTATCATCTTCTCAGTCCTGTTCTGCCAGTTTACTAACCGTGTAGATTAATTATATTAATTACAGGGAACCATGAATATATATTCAATGGAAGTGTGAGCTTTATTAAACTGTGTATTGTATGACATACTTCTTTGTAATATATCATCATAATCTGTAGAACTAGATGAAAGTACATTAAAAGGGACACTGAAGTCAAAATTACATTTTCATGATTCAGATAGATCAATTTGTTTTAATAGACTTTACAATTTACTTCCATTATCAGATTGTGCACAGACTTTTTATATGCACACTTTCTGAGGCACCAGCAGCTTCTGCGCATGTGCACAAATCACCATTGTATACATATATACTGTAAGTCTGTGATTGGCTGATAGCTGTCACATGAAACTTTTGAATTTGTCAAAAAAAATCAGTCAGTGCTATTGAAAAGTCTTTTTTTAGCAAACATTTGTTGAATATGTAATTCTATTATATTTAATGTTCCTTTAACTAGAAAAAAAGTGTACAGTAAATAAAAATAAAATAGGAATATATATCCAAGGGTCATATTCTTTGAGGTAGATGAATTGATTGCAGATACAGAATTTAATTGGATAAACAAAGATGCTAGCAGCCAAACAGGGTATATCAAAATCAATTATGCTTTATTCCAGGATAAAAGCAACAGGACAAGCTGTAAAATTTCAGAACATAGTCTGACCGATTTCGGTCCTCCTGACCGTAATCATAGACTTATGAGGACCGAAACCGGTCAGACTATGTTCTGAAATTTTACAGCTTGTCCTGTTGCTTTTATCCTGGAATAAAGCATAATTGATTTTGATATACCCTGTTTGGCTGCTAGCATCTTTATTTATCTTATTTACCCGGTGGACTGTAGGATGTCTACCATTAATAAGCAGCCTCACATTCTGTTCTAACTTAACCCCTGCTCGATATATAACATACCGGTTGGGATATCTAAGAAGTACTTTGGTCGGTTTTCACAGTGGTGTTACCTTGGATTTGCCTGCACTTGTCAGTATTACTACCTGAATAAACGGATGCTGAAGGAGCTGGATGTATCGTGCATTGTCATAGGATTCCCCAGCTGCATCATGGGCTTAGTGACAGCCCAACAAGGTATCTGATTGGCAGGCCAGTAACCACGTGACGTGTGACATGAATAGTCACGTGATACCGGAAGAGAACTATCCTCAGTTGTGAACGCCGAGACGGCATGGTTCCCTGGTGACAGAAGCTTCTACCTTGTGAATCCTTGATAGCCGCATTCTGGGTGAGTGTACTGGCATCTGCTCCCACGTTGTGTCTGAGGACCTAGTGGGGAACTGTTCCGGTACTTGCTTAATACCATCTGGATTTCACTGACCATGATGTATCCCATTTGACTTGGGACTATAACCAGTAATTGCAAAAACGTTTAATCCGCATTTCCACACAGACTTATGGTCATTAATTTGTACTTAGGTCTATGGGTCTAATCGCTCATTGATGATGGGACTTATGTTTTTTGGCCATACTTAACTGCCTGCATATTTATGTCCTTTGTCTTTATGCGATTTGACTATATGCTTTATTGTTATCTTAGATATTTTAATATCTCCCTGATTGCTCTTCTATTTTTCTAACAGAATTTAATTGTTAAAAGACAAATACTTATATATATATAATTGAGCACCCAGGGCTGTGCATGTTGCAGGGTCATAGGATGTGTACCCAGTCTAGTCTGAGAGTGCAGTCCCATTCCATGTTTTGTATATGTTTAGGGTGATTACATAAATCTGTGAACCCTTACTTGTTCCCAGTTTTTTTGATTGAGAGCTTGCATTGTATGGCTGTATTAGGGACCCAGATTTTGGGAGAGACCTTGACGTGGCACCTGGGCCATATGCGGTAAAGAACTGTTCCAGTTTTGTTTTTAATCTTAGCTGAGTACTTGCAAGTCAGTGCCAGTTTGAGTGGTGTTTACGCGCAAGAGAAAGCGCTAAATACCGCTCCACTTGTAATCTTGCCCATAGTGTCACAATATATCTGATAATATACACACAAATGGTATGTAAAGAGAAAACTCATAAAAATGGCAATATGACAAATATTAAGAAAAAAAATATTTATTGCAGTGTTAAATAATGTATTCTTGAATAATAATTTGTTTTTACCCCACAGTTATCATGCTTCTTTTATAAGCATACTTTTGAGGTAATTCCCTGCCTTCCTCTACTTATGGGAGCTGCCATGTTGAAATCTATTTTTCACTGTATTCCAGTGTTAATGTGTTTGCACATGTGCAGAACTCTCCTTCAGATATATGCAGTGTTCCAAAAGTGTGGCACCCATAATTGTCACCATGAGTACAAGGCAACTCCATAGGACTTAAGAGAACTGGATAAGGGGTAAGTATCTAAACCCCTCAACCTCAGCTCCCTTAAGTCATAGAAACCCTTAAGACTTAACGTTTTTAAGGCAATGGTCAAAGCACACATACAAAAAAAAAACCACACACTGTTTTCAGGCTGGGGGTTTCTAGGCACTAATAACAGGTAATCAAAAAAGGCCTAGTGACCTCCAGGACCCCTTGTTTTAACACCCAGAAGCCCCACTTTCAAATAAAGCCCTGATACAGGCTTTTATAGCCAGCTGATCACTGTGGTAATACCTGAAAAAGAAAAGAATAAGAACGCCTAAATAAATCAAAATGCTGCTGCTTCTCAGTAACTCCTCTAGATAAACTAAGCATTGAAGATAAATAAACAAGTAGAAGCAGCACTATAAAAGCATGGATTAATGGGATATGGGTGGTATTTAAAACTTTAGGTGCTATATAGGTACATTAGTTATGATGTCGCCAGACATCGATAAATGCCGACAGCATATGCTGTCAGCATTTATAATTGCACAAGCAGTTCTAGTGAACTGCTTGTGCAATGTCGCCCCCTGCAGATTCCAGGGGGGGTCAATCAACCCGATCATATGCGATCGGGCAGATTGCTGTCCGCCACCTCAGAGGCGGCGTACGAGTTAAGGAGCAGCGGTCCAGGAGGATCTTAAGACTGCTGCTTCTTAACTCCTGTTGATGAATCGGCCCCTAAGTGCTATTGCATTGTCTTTTTGTATCAAGTACTTGTTGATTACACTAAAATTGTTATTTAAAAAGATAGATAACGCCTTTACTACCCATTCTCCAGCGTTGCACAACCAACATTGTTATATTAATATACTTTATAACATTTAAACCTCAAAATGTCTGTCTGTTTCTAAGCCACTATAGACAGCCTCTTATCACATGCGTTTGTAATTGCTTTTCACAACAGGAGACTGCTAGTTCATGTGGGCCATATAGATAACATTGTGCTCACTCCCGTGGGTTCTGCACAAAACTGCTAAAATGCAAGTAAATAGATAATAAATACAGTCATGTGATCAGGGGGCTGCCAAAATACGTTTTTTATATAAATTACTATTTAAATTAATGTATCCGTATTGCCATTTATTTTCAATATATGTGAAATGAAAATTAAATAAATAAGTAGCTCTAAAATAATTTTAATAAACACATTTAAAAGAAAACAGCATTTAAATAAATGTTCTTGTGTTTAGTTTTGTTTTCTCACCTCTCGTTATCGTCTCAAGCTTTCAGGTGGTGTGTACATTTTCCTATGCCCAAACATATGTTGAATGATAACCTTACTTGGTTGAGACCTGGTATAACCTTGAGATTAGAATTCACCTGAAACAAAGATGTTGTAAGAGAAAACTGTTAAAGGGAAATTAAACTCAAACCATTACTCGCCTTAAAGGGCTAGATTACAAGTGGAGCACAACTCTCAAGTTTAAAAACTTATGTTGGCATCGCATAAAGCTGAAGGTGCACTAACGGTGGAGTTTTTCACTAACTTTTAAACAATGATTTTCCATTGAAATACATGTTTAAAAAAACTGCACACATACATATGTATACACACATACACATATATATTCATACACACACACATATATATTTATATATATATATATATATATATATATACACACATACATATATACACACACACACAGACATACAAATACACACACATACACACATATATATACAAACAGACATACAAATACACACACATACATACATATATATATACAAACAGACATACAAATACACACACATACACACATATATATACAAACAGACATACAAATACACACACATACACACATATATATACAAACAGACATACAAATACACACACATACACACATATATATACAAACAGACATACAAATACACACACATACATATACAAACAGACATACAAATACAAACACATACATATACATATACATATACATATATATATATATAGTAACAGGAACCACTTTTAACCACGGTCTTCTAGGGCACAAATGCAGCACAGGACAGTCACTGTAGTTTAAAAGGCTTTATTTTTCACAGCAATGACAAACAGGCAGTTCATTTTCAAAAGAGGGAAATCCTTCCTCTGCAGCAAAGCTAAGTACTTTTAAATGTGTCCCAGCACTTCACAGCATTCCACAAGTGCTTTGTAAAAATAATGTCCTTTTACAGTTCACAGGAACAAAAGTCTTTTACACAGTGTAACAAAAACACACACCAGCTTCTGTAGCTGTATATCTCTCCCTCAAGGCCTAAGTGAGGCTGCTATTTAAACCCTCACACTTCTAATTAGCCACACCTGTGATTAGCTGCTGGACAGCTTCACAGCTGTCTGGGATAATCAAATACACATTCTTTCTCCCTGGGGTTTTAACTGAAAGGAGAAATAGCATGTACAATGCTTGGTCTTAAATATCTTCCATTTATAACCAGGCCTTGCTTTCTGTCACAATATATATATATATATATATACACACAGACATACAAATACACACACATACACACACATATATATATATATATATATATATATATATATACACACACACAGACATACAAATACACACACATACACACACATATATATATATATATATATACACACACACAGACATACAAATACACACACATACACACACATATATATATATATATATATATATATATATATATATATACACACACAGACATACAAATACACACACATACACACACACACATATATATATATATATATACACACACAGACATACAAATACACACACATACATATATATATATAATATATATATATATATATATATATATATACAAACAGACATACAAATACACACACATACATACACATATATATATATATATATATATATATATACACAGACATACAAATACACACACATACACACACACATATATATATATATATATATACACACACAGACATACAAATACACACACATATATATATATATATATATATATATATATATATATATATATATACACACAGACATACGAATACACACACACAAACACACACATATATATATTGTCACGATACTGTCTCTTTAAGAAGATCCATTACCTGCTCTAAGTTCACTCCCCTTAAATAGCTTGATCAGAACACCTGTAGTTGCTTGTTTATTGAATCACATTTGCTGACTACTTTCAAGCCAGACAGACCTTACATCTAAGGTGAATCGTTACCTGTAACCAATGCTGAAAGCTCTTACTCTGAACTATTTTGTTCTTGGAATTAAGACAAACTTATAGGAATTACCTCTGTATTCAATCCGGATTAAAAGCACTACAGGAAAAGTTTGTTTTCTTCGAAACTTTGACTCTGCACTACTGAAATCGGAACGCTGTTCAGCTGACGTCATCCGCTCTCTGTCAATACACAGAGCGCCTTCCTTCTCACGCTGCCGGTTCTCTCCTCCTCTCTGCAGCACAGATCTACAGCTCCTCACTGAACAGCTGACAGGCAATCAGCACACCTTCGGTTTGCCTCAGAAGAGCCTATTCATATCCGCAAGTATTTGTAACAAAGTCACTTTGTATTATGTTACTTTCTTAATATCACTTGTTACAATAACACATGACCTGATTAAGATTGAACTGTTACTTGCTGCTAGAATATTGACTCTCAGTTTCTACTTGTATACTAATCAAAATCCTCACTAAACTGTGTACTGATTTAATGCAACACAGTACTAATTACCAGGATGTTACTTATCTGAATATCCTCATACCTGGATCTAAATTCTGTTATAGCCTAAAATTGTTTTCTAATTATTAAAACTCCTGCAATTGAACATCATTCAGTTGTGAAAGAAGGATACATTTATTTTCATTATTCATTGAATTGCTTACTAGTTTGAATATCCACATATCAAGCAAATGAATATATGCTGGAAATTCCTACTCAAGCTACAAAACCTCATTTTTAGGAGAATATTTTATTTACTTTATTAATGATTCTCAGCATATGATAGAATAAACAAGCCTAAAATAAAGATGGATCCAGCTACTATGGCTACCGAAATAACTACTTTAAATCAAAAAGTAGAAATTCTGGCACAAGGTCTAAATGAGTTAAAAAATGAAAACAACACACTCAAGAGGTTAATGAATGACTATTTTTCACAGAAAACAACAGAGCATCCAGAACCTCATATTAACCCTCCTCCTATTTTCTCTGGTATACGTTCACGTTTCCGTGAGTTTAAAAACGCTTGTATATTAATGTTCACCATGAAACCAAAAACATATCATACTGACAGAATAAGAGTATGTACTGTTATTTCGTTTCTCAATGGAGAGCCCAGATCATGGGCAGACAGGTTTTTCGAAACCTCTGATCCTATCTTGGAGTCTTTAGATGATTTCTTTAAGGCAATGTCTGTTCTATATGAAGACAGTAACACTCAAATCACTGCCGAGAACAATTTAAGGACTCTGAGACAAGGAAAAAGACCAGTAGAAGATTATGTAGCAGAGTTCCAATTATGGGCCACAGACTCACAGTGGAATTCTGTGAGTCTAAGAAACCAATTTAGATTGGGACTCTCAGAACATTTAAAAGATGAATTGTCTCGAATTGATTTTCCAGAGTCCTTAGATGTTCTTATTAAAATATGTATTCAGATGGACCGCAGATACAGAGAACGACGCTCTGAGAAACAAAACACTGAACCTTATCCAAAGAAATATACAACTAATCATCCTGACAGAGGGAACATTACATCAGTCCCTATGGAGATAGGCACTATCAAAGGTCCACTTTCCCGAGAGGAAAAGTTTAGACGAAGACAAGCAAATTTGTGCATGTATTGTGGTCAAAAGGATCATACAGTTTCTAATTGTCCTATCTTGAATCGACAAAAACGGGGTAAGATTTTATCAGTTAACCCTAAGACTGTATTTAGTTGTGATACATGCATAACAATACCGTTGTCTTTGCAGTGGGATCAACATCTTCTCAAGAACGTGGCTATGATTGACTCCGGTGCTTATGGAATGTTCATTGATAATAATCTTGTAAATAAAAATAAAATACCTTGTGTGCTCAAGCAAAATCCTGTGTATGTGAAGGTAATTGATGGTTCCACTTATTTAAAAGGGCCTATTACACACCATACAATACCCCTCTTAGTTACAACTGACAAAAATCACAAGGAATACATCACCTTTGATGTAATTCCTAGTTCTCTACATCCCATTATATTGGGATTCCCATGGTTGCAAAAACACAACCCTATGATAGATTGGTGCAAAAACTCTTTCATCTTTAACTCATCCTTTTGTTCCAATACCTGTTACCCATATGTAGAAATTAATCATGTTCAAAAACAGATACCCTTGGAATATTCTGATTTTTCAGATGTGTTTAATCTCAAGGAAGCAGAAAATTTGCCCCCTCACCGTCCATACGACTGTCCTATTGAGACTAAACCAGGTACCACTATCCCTTTTGGTCGTATTTTCCCTTTGTCCCAAAAGGAATTAAAATATCTCAGAGATTATCTTGACGATAATTTAAGAAAGGGATTTATCTCTACCTCAACCTCACCCGCTGCTGCGGGGATATTTTTTGTAACTAACAAAGATGGCACCCTTAGGCCTATTATTGACTATAGAGGTCTAAATGCAATTACAATTAAAAACAGGTATCCCCTGCCTCTTATCCCTGAATTGCTGGAAAGGCTCACAGACGCTACTGTTTTTACCAAATTAGACCTCAAGGGGGCGTATAATCTTATTAGAATGCGAAAAGGGGATGAATGGAAAACAGCCTTCAGGACCCGTTATGGCCTATTCCAGTATAACGTCATGCCTTTTGGCTTAACAAATGCCCCCGCCACATTCCAATTCTTTATCAACGATATATTCAAAGATCTTATGGATGTGTGCGTAGTTATATATCTAGATGATATATTGATTTTTTCTAAAAATATCACTGAACATGTTAAGCACGTACGTTGGGTCCTTACAAGATTAAGAGAACATTGTTTATATGCCAAGGCTGAGAAATGTGAATTCCACGCAAAAACAATAAAATTTCTTGGATACATCATCTCCCCAACTGGAATCCTTATGGATCCTGACAAAGTAGAAGCCGTACTTAATTGGCCAACACCCACAACGCTTAAATCTTTACAAAGATTTTTAGGCTTCTCGAATTTCTATAGAAAATTCATACAAGGATTTTCAACAATAGTTCAACCATTAACTAAGCTCACTGGCAAACAAAAATTCAAATGGACAGACTCAGCTCAGGAAGCATTTGACCTATTAAAGAAAAGTTTTTCTACAGCACCAGTTTTGCAGTTACCAAACCCGGACTCTCAGTTCACCTTGGAAGTAGATGCTTCAAATATAGGTCTTGGTGCCATTCTGTCTCAACAACGCAAAGGAACTCAAGACCGTCATCCTGTTGCCTACTATTCTCGATTACTTACCACTGCAGAAAAGAATTATTCTATTGGAGATCTGGAGTTATTAGCAATAAAGAGTGCCCTTGAGCATTGGAGGCACCTACTAGAAGGAACTGAAGAACCTTTCCAGGTATTAACTGACCACAAGAACTTACAATATCTAAAAAGAAACAAGACACTCTCTTCAAGACAAGTACGCTGGTCACTGTTTTTTGACCGCTTTAACTTTCAGCTAAGTTACAGACCCGGGTCCAGAAACATCCAGGCCGATGCTCTATCAAGATCCTTAATTCCACACTATGAGTCAGAGGAAGTCAGATCTATCATCCCTTCACACAAGATCCTAGCAACAGCAAGCACCTTCCTATCAGACCTACACACTGCCCAAGATATGGACAACTCCATACCAACTTCATGCTCGAAAGACCCTGTTTCTGGGTTGTTCTGCTTTAAAGAACTCATATACATACCCTCATCTTTACGCAAGGAACTTCTTCAACATATTCATGACTCCCCGATGTCTGGACATCCAGGAATGAATAAAACCCACGACTTATTAAATAGACAATACTGGTGGCCTCACATGAAGGAAGATGTAATTTCTTACATACGAAATTGCAATGTTTGCGCAAGAAACAAAAAGGCACATCATAAACCTTTTGGCTTATTAAACCCTCTACCTGTACCAGAAGTTCCATGGTCCATGATAGGCATGGATTTTATCGTAGATTTACCTAACTCACAAAATTTCACAACCATCTTGGTAGTGGTTGATCATTTAACTCGTTTGGCACATTTCATACCTCTGAAAAAGACCCCTAATGCTATAACAACTGCAAATGTGTTTTTCTCAAATATCGTTAAACTACACGGTTTACCCTCATCCATTGTAACCGACCGAGGAACACAGTTTACTTCCAGGTTTTGGAAAGAACTCTGTCACCTACTCAAGATAACTCCTAGAATGTCAACAGCTTTTCACCCTCAGTCAAATGGCCTAACGGAACGTCTTAATCAGACCTTGGAACAATACTTACGTTGTTATGTATCACATATTCAGGATGACTGGGTAGACTGGTTACCCATGGCTGAGTTCTCATATAATAACACTTACAATTCATCCATTAAAATGTCTCCCTTTTTTGCCACGTATGGATTCCATCCTTTGACATTACCCAAAACTTCTACTACATCATCTACTCCTTATGTAGAGGATCATCTTACCAATATCAAGACATCCATGTTGACATTGAGAAAACATCTCCAAGACGCAAAAGATCACCAGAAACTGTATTTTGATAAAAAACATAAAGCACCTCCTTCCTATAAATTAGGAGATCTAGTGTGGCTCTCTACGAAAAATCTCAAACTCAAAGTGCCAGCAAAGAAATTAGCAAACCAATACATTGGACCATTTAAGGTTATAAAGATCATAAATAGTAATGCTTTAACTTTACGTTTACCATCAACATTAAGAATCCATCCCTCCTTCCACGTTTCCCTGCTAAAACCTTATCTTGGATCAACGGATTCCTTATCTCAAACTGATACCACCTCAATAGTTGATGATCAAATTGAATACGAGGTTGAAAAAATTCTTGACTCTCGTCTGAGACATAATAAATTGGAATATTTGGTTCATTGGACTGGGTACGGAGTTGAGGAATATTCTTGGATACCACTGAAAGATATACATGCTCCCCGTTTACTTACTGAATTTCATAGTACTTATCCTTCCAAACCGGCTCCGAAACAACGGTATGCCCCTTCCTGAAAGGGGGGATCTGTCACGATACTGTCTCTTTAAGAAGATCCATTACCTGCTCTAAGTTCACTCCCCTTAAATAGCTTGATCAGAACACCTGTAGTTGCTTGTTTATTGAATCACATTTGCTGACTACTTTCAAGCCAGACAGACCTTACATCTAAGGTGAATCGTTACCTGTAACCAATGCTGAAAGCTCTTACTCTGAACTATTTTGTTCTTGGAATTAAGACAAACTTATAGGAATTACCTCTGTATTCAATCCGGATTAAAAGCACTACAGGAAAAGTTTGTTTTCTTCGAAACTTTGACTCTGCACTACTGAAATCGGAACGCTGTTCAGCTGACGTCATCCGCTCTCTGTCAATACACAGAGCGCCTTCCTTCTCACGCTGCCGGTTCTCTCCTCCTCTCTGCAGCACAGATCTACAGCTCCTCACTGAACAGCTGACAGGCAATCAGCACACCTTCGGTTTGCCTCAGAAGAGCCTATTCATATCCGCAAGTATTTGTAACAAAGTCACTTTGTATTATGTTACTTTCTTAATATCACTTGTTACAATAACACATGACCTGATTAAGATTGAACTGTTACTTGCTGCTAGAATATTGACTCTCAGTTTCTACTTGTATACTAATCAAAATCCTCACTAAACTGTGTACTGATTTAATGCAACACAGTACTAATTACCAGGATGTTACTTATCTGAATATCCTCATACCTGGATCTAAATTCTGTTATAGCCTAAAATTGTTTTCTAATTATTAAAACTCCTGCAATTGAACATCATTCAGTTGTGAAAGAAGGATACATTTATTTTCATTATTCATTGAATTGCTTACTAGTTTGAATATACATATCAAGCAAATGAATATATGCTGGAAATTCCTACTCAAGCTACAAAACCTCATTTTTAGGAGAATATTTTATTTACTTTATTAATGATTCTCAGCATATGATATATATATATATATACACACACAGACATACAAATACACACACATACACACACACACATATATATATATATATATATATATATATATATACACACAGACATACAAATACACACACATACACACATATATATATATATATATAAATATATATATATATACACACACACAAACACATTTTTGAGCCCGTCGCAGTCCACCACCTTGCCATGTACCATATCCCTTTACATCATTGTTATAACATTTTTAATAATAAACCATTATTTTGTATTTAATATGTACAAGTATGAGTGAAATACTTTATCTTGATGTATTATACATGTGTTTTGTTTTGCATATTTTCAAGCATTAACACTTTACTTCAGGTTTCCATAAGCACACCATTTTCCAGCACTATTTTGTGTTGAGCCCAAGTGCATCTCTTAAAATACCATTAAATACAGTAAATTTGTATAGTCAGCAAGTGCATAACAAAAAGACAATGCAACAACACTTACTCTGCATTTTAAATGAGCAGTAGATTTTTGCAAAATGTACTTCAAATTTATTACCTCTTGTATCATGTGAAAGCCATCAGCCAATCACAAACTCATATACATATACACTGTGAACTCTTCCACATCTAGCTGGTGCCTCAGAAAGTGTGCAAATAAAAAGACTGTGCACAGTAAGATAATGGAAGAAATTAGAAAGTCTCTTAAAACGACATGCTCTAGCTGAATCATGAAAGTTACATTTTTACTAAGGAATCAGCAAGTTTCAGGTAGGAAATTGTCAAAATATACATTAGTTACTGAAAAAAACAACTTTATTTTACAATTTGATACAGTTGATACAGTTTGGTACAACATAATTTGTTATGCAAATCATCTTCATTTATGTCTAACTTAAAGGGACACTGAACCCAATTTTTTTCTTTCAAGATTCAGATAGAGCATGAAATTGTAAGCAACTTTCTAATTTACTCTTATTATCAAATTGTTTTCAATCTCTTGGTATCTTTATTTGAAATTCAAGAATGTAAGTTTAGATGCTGGCCCATTTTTGGTGAACAACCTGGGTTGTTCTTGCTGATTGGTGGATAAATTCATCCACCAATAAAAAGAGTGCGTGCGGGGGCGAGCACAGGTGCGCAGGTGGGAACCCTACACTATGGCACAATAAAGGTTTACTAACAAGGCGGGAGAGAGGACTGGGGAAAGTTAATTTGTTAATAAAATATAAAAAAAACCCCAGAAAAAAACATATTTTATTTAAAACTGGGTACTGGCAGACAGCTGCCAGTACCCAAGATGGTGCACAATAAGGTAGAGGGGGAGGGTTAGAGAGCTGTTTTGGGGGGATCAGGATGGTTGGGGGCTAATGGGGGGATCCTACACAGCAGAATTTATTTTTATTTTTATTTTTTAAAAACCCCAAAACTTTTATTTTAGTACTGGCAGTCTTTCTGTCAGTGCTTAAGATGGCGGGGACAATTGTGGGGTGGGGGAGGGAAGAGAGCTGTTTGGGAGGGATCAGGGGGTGTGATGTGTCAGGTGGGAGGCTGATCTCTACACTAAAGCTAAAATTAACTCTGCAAGCTCCCTACAAGCTACCTAATTAACCCCTTGACTGCTAGACATAATACACGTGTGATGCGCAGCAGCATTTAGTGGCCTTCTAATTACCAAAAAGCAACGCCAAAGCCATATATGTCTGCTATTTCTGAACAAAGGGGATCCCAGATAAGCTTTTGCAACCATTTGTGCCATAATTGCACAAGCTGTTTGTAAATAATTTCAGTGAGAAACCTAAAATTGTAAAAAATGTAAAGTTTTTTTTTTATTTGATCACATTTGGCGGTGAAATGGTGGCATGAAATATACCAAAATGGGCCTAGATCAATTCTTTGGGTTGTCTACTACACTAAAGCTAAAATTAACCCTACAAGCTCCCTACATGCTCCCTAATTAACCCCTTCACTGCTGGGCATAATACACGTGTGGTGCGTAGTGGCATTTAGCGGCCTTCTAATTACCAAAAATAAACGCCAAAGCCATATAAGTCTGCTATTTCTGAACAAAGAGGATCCCAGAGAAGCATTTACAACCATTTGTGCCATAATTGCACAAGCTGTTTGTAAATAATTTCAGTGAGAAACCTAAAGTTTGTGAAAAAAATTGTGAAAAAGTGAACAATTTTTTTTATTTGATCGCATTTGCGGTGAAATGGTGGCATGGAATATACCAAAATGGGCCTAGATCAATACTTTGGGTTGTCTTCTAAAAAAAATATATACATGTCAAGGGATATTCAGGGATTCCTGACAGATATCAGTGTTCCAATGTAACTATCGCTAATTTTGAAAAAAAGTGGTTTGGAAATAGCAAAGTGCTACTTGTACTTATTGCCCTATAACTTGCAAAAAAAAAAGCAAAGAACATGTAAACATTGGGTATTTCTAAACTCAGGACAAAATTTAGAAGCTATTTAGCATGGGTGTTTTTTGGTGGTTGTAGATGTGTAACAGATTTTGGGGGTCAAAGTTCCAAAAAGTGTGTTTTTTTCCTCATATTTTATATATTTTTTTATAGTAAATTATAAGATATGATGAAAATAATGGTATCTTTAGAAAGTCCATTTAATGGCGAGAAAAACAGTATATAATATGTGTGGGTACAGTAATGAGTAAGAGGAAAATTACAGCTAAACACAAACACAGCAGAAATGTAAAAATAGCCCTGGTCCCAAACGGTCAGAAAATGGAAAAGTGCTGTGGTCCTTCAGGGGTTAAACGGCTCTTTTGAGTTTTGGCCATCCAAAGTAAACATTTTTATTTCTGAACTTTTTCTGCGCCCACAAAAACTATGGCACATATTCTAAGTCCTGCTTTTCTAAGTCCTGCTTTTTTCCCTGGAGCCGCAAAGACTAGTGCAGAGGGTCACATGAAACCCATGGTCCGCCAGTTGGCCACCTCTGTTTTAAGCAATAGATGTTCATAATAAAGTATTGTTATCAAGAAATAATTCATATTGCGTGTGTAGCACCTCTTGACCTCTTTTTATAGTTCCATGGTAAAAAACGTATAATGCAGTATCTTGTATTACAATGGGTTTAGATTCTTTGGTTAATATAATTTGTAGTCAACTGTTAATCTAATTTATATTTTAGTGAGTCAATACTGTGATTACATTTTTAAAGGAAACAAACATTTTAGGGCATATTAAAGAGGGATTATTGATTTGACCCTCAGTTCATTGGCTGGCAAAAAATATAGGCCTAGATTTGGAGTTTGGCGTTAGCCGTGAAAACCAGCGTTAGAGGCTCCTAACGCTGGTTTTAGGCTACCGCCGGTATTTGGAGTCACTCAAAATAGGGTCTAACGCTCACTTTTCAGCCGCGACTTTTCCATACCGCAGATCCCCTTACGTAAATTGCGTATCCTATCTTTTCAATGGGATCTTTCTAACTCCGGTATTTAGAGTCGTGTTTGAAGTGAGCGATAGACATCTAACGACAAAACTCCAGCCGCAGGAAAAAAGTCAGTAGTTAAGAGCTTTCTGGGCTAACGCCGGTTTATAAAGCTCTTAACTACTGTGCTCTAAAGTACACTAACACCAATAAACTACCTATGTACCCCTAAACCGAGGTCCCCCCACATCGCCGACACTCGAATAAATTTTTTAACCCCTAATCTGCCGACCGCCACCTACGTTATCCTTATGTACCCCTAATCTGCTGCCCCTAACACCGCCGACCCCTGTATTATATTTATTAACCCCTAACCTGCCCCCCACAACGTCGCCTCCACCTACCTACACTTATTAACCCCTAATCTGCCGACCGCAAAGCACCGCCACCTACGTTATCCTTATGTACCCCTAATCTGCTGCCCCTAACACCGCCGACCCCTATATTATATTTATTAACCCCTAATCTGCCCCCCACAACGTCGCAGCCAGCTACCTACAATAATTAACCCCTAATCTGCCGACCGCAAAGCGCCGCCACCTACGTTATCCTTATATACCCCTAATCTGCTGCCCCTAACACCGCCGACCCCTATATTATATTTATTAACCCCTAATCTGCCCCCCACAACGTTGCCTCCACCTGCCTAAATTTATTAACCCCTAATCTGCCGACCGGACCTCACCGCTATTCTAATAAATGTATTAACCCCTAAAGCTAAGTCTAACCCTAACACTAACACCCCCTAAGTTAAATATAATTTGAATCTAACAAAATTAATTAACGCTTATTAAATAAATTATTCCTATTTAAAGATAAATACTTACCTGTAAAATAAATCCTAATATAGCTACAATATAAATTATAATTATATTATAGCTATTTTAGGATTAATATTTATTTTACAGGTAACTTTGTATTTATTTTAACCAGGTACAATAGCTATTAAATAGTTAAGAACTATTTAATAGCTAAAATAGTTAAAATAATTACAAATTTACCTGTAAAAGAAATCATAACCTAAGTTACAATTAAACCTAACACTACACTATCAATAAATTAATTAAATAAACTACCTACAATTAACCTAACACTACACTATCAATAAATTAATTAAATACAATTCCTACAAATAACAACAATTAAATAAACTAGCTAAAGTACAAAAAATAAAAAAGAACTAAGTTACAAAAAATAAAAAAAATATTTACAAACATAAGAAAAATATTACAACAATTTTAAACTAATTACACCTACTCTAAGCCCCCTAATAAAATAACAAAGCCCCCCAAAATAAAAAAATGCCCTACCCTATTCTAAATAACTAAAGTTCAAAGCTCTTTTACCTTACCTGCCCTGAACAGGGCCCTTTGCGGGGCATGCCCCAAGAAGTTCAGCTCTTTTGCCTGTAAAAAAAAACATACAATACCCAAGCCCCCCAACATTACAACCCACCACCCACATACCCCTAATCTAACCCAAACCCCCCTTAAATAAACCTAACACTAAGCCCCTGAAGATCTTCCTACCTTGTCTTCACCTCACCGGGTTCAACGATCTGTCCAGAAGAGCTCCTCCGATGTCCTGATCCAAGCCCAAGCGGGGGGCTGAAGAGGTCCATGATCCGGCTGAAGTCTTCATCCAAGCGGGAGCTGAAGAGGTCCATGATCCGGATGAAGTCTTCATCCAAGCGGGAGCTGAAGAGGTCCATGATCCGGATGAAGTCTTCTATCAACGGCATCTTCAATCTTCTTTCTTCCGGATCCATCTTGCAGACCTCCGACGCGGAACATCCTCTTCTCCCGACGCCTACTAGCCGAATGACGGTTCCTTTAAGGGACGTCATCCAAGATGGCGTCCCTCGAATTCCGATTGGCTGATAGGATTTTATCAGCCAATCGGAATTAAGGTAGCAATATTCTGATTGGCTGATGGAATCAGCCAATCAGAATCAAGTTCAATCCGATTGGCTGATCCAATCAGCCAATCAGATTGAGCTCGCATTCTATTGGCTGATCGGAACAGCCAATAGAATGCGAGCTCAATCTGATTGGCTGATTGGATCAGCCAATCGGATTGAACTTGATTCTGATTGGCTGATTCCATCAGCCAATCAGAATATTCCTACCTTAATTCCGATTGGCTGATAGAATCCTATCAGCCAATCTGAATTCGAGGGACGCCATCTTGGATGACGTCCCTTAAAGGAACCGTCATTCGGCTAGTAGGCGTCGGGAGAAGAGGATGTTCCGCGTCGTAGGTCTGCAAGATGGATCCGGAAGAAAGAAGATTGAAGATGCCGTTGATAGAAGACTTCATCCGGATCATGGACCTCTTCAGCTCCCGCTTGGATGAAGACTTCATCCGGATCATGGACCTCTTCAGCTCCCGCTTGGATGAAGACTTCATCCGGATCATGGACCTCTTCAGCTCCCGCTTGGATGAAGACTTCAGCCGGATCATGGACCTCTTCAGCCCCCCGCTTGGGCTTGGATCAGGACATCGGAGGAGCTCTTCTGGACAGATCGTTGAACCCGGTGAGGTGAAGACAAGGTAGGAAGATCTTCAGGGGCTTAGTGTTAGGTTTATTTAAGGGGGGTTTGGGTTAGATTAGGGGTATGTGGGTGGTGGGTTGTAATGTTGGGGGGCTTGGGTATTGTATGTTTTTTTTTACAGGCAAAAGAGCTGAACTTCTTGGGGCATGCCCCGCAAAGGGCCCTGTTCAGGGCAGGTAAGGTAAAAGAGCTTTGAACTTTAGTTATTTAGAATAGGGTAGGGCATTTTTTTATTTTGGGGGGCTTTGTTATTTTATTAGGGGGCTTAGAGTAGGTGTAATTAGTTTAAAATTGTTGTAATATTTTTCTTATGTTTGTAAATATTTTTTTTATTTTTTGTAACTTAGTTCTTTTTTATTTTTTGTACTTTAGCTAGTTTATTTAATTGTTGTTATTTGTAGGAATTGTATTTAATTAATTTATTGATAGTGTAGTGTTAGGTTAATTGTAGGTAGTTTATTTAATTAATTTATTGATAGTGTAGTGTTAGGTTTAATTGTAACTTAGGTTAGGATTTCTTTTACAGGTAAATTTGTAATTATTTTAACTATTTTAGCTATTAAATAGTTCTTAACTATTTAATAGCTATTGTACCTGGTTAAAATAAATACAAAGTTACCTGTAAAATAAATATTAATCCTAAAATAGCTATAATATAATTATAATTTATATTGTAGCTATATTAGGATTTATTTTACAGGTAAGTATTTATCTTTAAATAGGAATAATTTATTTAATAAGAGTTAATTAATTTCGTTAGATGTAAATTATATTTAACTTAGGGGGGTGTTAGTGTTAGGGTTAGACTTAGCTTTAGGGGTTAATACATTTATTAGAATAGCGGTGAGCTCCAGTCGGCAGATTAGGGGTTAATAATTGAAGTTAGGTGTCGGCGATGTTAGGGAGGGCAGATTAGGGGTTAATACTATTTATTATAGGGTTAGTGAGGCGGATTAGGGGTTAATAACTTTATTATAGTAGCGCTCAGGTCCGGTCGGCAGATTAGGGGTTAATAAGTGTAGGCAGGTGGAGGCGACGTTGTGGGGGGCAGATTAGGGGTTAATAAATATAATATAGGGGTCGGCGATGTTAGGGCAGCAGATTAGGGGTACATAGGGATAATGTAAGTAGCGGCGGTTTACGGAGCGGCAGATTAGGGGTTAATAATAATATGCAGGGGTCAGCGATAGCGGGGGCGGCAGATTAGGGGTTAATAAGTGTAAGGTTAGGGGTGTTTAGACTCGGGGTACATGTTAGAGTGTTAGGTGCAGACGTAGGAAGTGTTTCCGCATAGCAAACAATGGGGCTGCGTTAGAAGCTGAACGCGGCTTTTTTGCAGGTGTTAGGTTTTTTTTTCAGCTCAAACAGCCCCATTGTTTCCTATGGGAGAATCGTGCACGAGCACGTTTTTGAGGCTGGCCGCTTGCGTAAGCAACTCTGGTATCGAGAGTTGAAGCTGCGTTTAAAATGCTCTACGCTCCTTTTTTGGAGCCTAACGCAGCCTTTATGTGGATTCTCAATACCAGAGTTATTTTAATGGTGCGGCCAGAAAAAAGCCGGCGTTAGTTTTTCGGGTCGTTACCGACAAAACTCCAAATCTAGCAGATAGTTTTAATTAAAAAAATGAAATAATTTCAGACAATTACTTTTGCACTGTAGAAACAACAATGTCTGTTTACTTGTTGGAAATTAGCATTGCAAATACAGTATCTTTGTTAGGCAAGAGCGGAAGTATAAAACAATATACACCTTGTATTCACAGGTCAGAGTTGGCATCCTTTCCAAACAGAACATGTATCTCTAGTGTCTATTAGCATAAAGTTTCTAACACCTGCCAATACACTGGCATGCATGGAGGGGGCAATGTCATGTTTTGCTTACAGATCCCCAATGCAAACGACTGGTAAATATATATTAATAGTCTGTGCGTCTACAGTTTGTTTAATTAAGCATTAAATAAAGCTTAGAACGTATTAACTATCAGCCAATGCAAGCCCTGAACATTTTATTTAAATTTACTTTGTAATTTTTAAAATATTTAGTTGTGGAATTAAAGTGAAAGTAAATTTTAATAAACGTGAATGCTGTTATACATTCACATAATCTAAAACTATATAGTCACTTATTTACTTTTCTTTATAATCATGTGCAATTGAAAAATAATTATCTTTTATTTTTCATACCGTTTGTCATGTTCCTCCGCACCCCTGCTAACTTCCTGCTTCTGTAGTCTAATACGTAAGAGCGGTCCCACCCGCTGAATACGAATAGAGCTGTGCTCGCTCTCGTGCAGACTATTTTTTTGCGCATGCACAATAGCGCCCTCTCTGCTTATTACTTCATTTGATCACAGACAATTTCTTTTGCATGCGGCTATTGTGAATGTGCATCTACACATACAGAGGAAATTCTGCGATAGCCGCATGCGCACTTCAACCCGGGGGCATAGATAGACCGGTCAGAGACTCCACTGGGGGAACAATGAATTCAATCTAGCAGTATTCATCACCGCCAGGGGCGAAACTACAGGGGGTGCAGAGTCCGCAGGTGCGACTGGGCCCCTGAGGGTGGGGGCCCAGCTATAAAAAAAATAAAAAAAAAATTTTTTTATTTTTTTTTTAATAAAAAACGTTAACCTACCACTGCCTGCACTGATATCATGTGAGTGTGACATGACTACAGGGGTTAGTGTTTCTGTTTTACCCATTGGTGTTTATGTGTGTGTGTATGGTGTGTGTATGTATGTGACTGTGTGTATTTATGCATGTATGTATGTGTGTATGTTTGTGGAACCAGCAAATTACAGACCTTCTTACTACAGCATTGGTGGGGCAGGGGGTGAACAGTGTCATTATACAGTACCACTATATACAGTATGGGGGGTGGACCATGTTACTGACTACTGTGGTCACTTTATAAAGTACTGGGTGGGTAGGGTCAGGCCAGCCATCTCACCAGCAGATTACAGACTGTGTCACTAACTTACTATATACAATTCTGGGGGGTTAAATAGTGTCACTATATATATATATATATACAGTAATAGGGGGTCAGACCATCTCACACACTGTGGGCACAGGGTACCTCCTTTTGCAGACATGTAATCTGATTCACATTTTTTTCTGTGTTAAATGTAAAAAAAAATTTTTTTTTTATTACATTCACCTTTTTTAGAGGGGGGAGGGGCGGTGGGGGGACCCTTCTGTGGTTTCTAGTTACGCCTCTGGTCACCGCACATCAAGAAATTTTTTTTAATGCAGGTGGAGGAATGGGGAACAAGTTTAGCGACTTGAAAGGTACAAAATGATGATTTATAAGACGTTTAAAAAAAATTATGAATGAAAGTTATTTTTTAAAGTATTTTCATGACACACATAGCGATTCGGTATACTTTACTATCAATTTAACAGACACTCAAGTCGAAATAAACTTTTATGATTCAGAAAGAGCAGCAGTTTTAAGACACTTTGCAATTTACTTCCATTATCAAATTTTGCAAAGTCTTTTTATATTCACTCTTTCTGGGGAACAAGTTCCTACTGAGCATGTGCACAAGCTTACAGAGTATACGTATAGTCTGTGATTGGCTGGTGTCTGTCACATGATGCAGGGGGCCAGAAAATGGGAGAACATTTTTTTTATCATACAAAAATTCTACTGCTTATTTGAAATTCAGAGTAGGTGTTATTGCCTTGTCTTTTTAGTATGCACTTGTTAATTATGCAATTCTACTGTATTAAGTGGTCTTTTTGCTTTCAGTGTGGCTAAAGGAGAATTTCTAGACAAAAAAACAGAAAAAGCTACTGCTTGTAACATTATTAATAGATAGTTTCAAAATGCTCTTTAAAGTTGGTAAAGTTAGAGGGAGGGTATAGGGAGGTAGGGAAATAACTTGGAGAGGAAAGGTAGTAAAGGGGAAGTTATCACAGATAAGGATGCTAAGGCAAGTATTGAAATGAGCTGGCAAGGTCAAGTGTGTTGGATTTGGTCAAAAAGATTTCCTGTAAACAACCATGTCCTATGTGGCTGAGGTAGTGAGTGAGTGAGGTAGCCTGCGGGTGATGGTTTGTGTTTGGGATTTTGGATGTGAGATAGAAAGATTCCCAATGGAACTTAATGTCGTTAAAAAATGTGGATTTATTTATTTTATAGTAACCATATTCTTCAAGAGATATAAGTTAATTTGTTTTCTTGAGCCAGATATTTAGCGTTGCTATTTGTTGTGACTTCCAATGTAGGGCTATTAATAATTTTGCACTGTTAATACACAGTCTCAGCAATTTTGCTCTAATTTTGCATTTTAGTGGTGGGTTTTCATTTAGTAGCACAATTGAGGGGGTTAATTTGAAGTTTTGCCCAGCAAGTGTTTGAAGAGTGCTTTCAACACTTTGCCAGAAAGTGGTTAGTTTGCTACATTGCATCCACATATGGGTCATATTCCCTAGTGCATTGCAACCTCTCCAACAAAATGCTGAGGAGGTTGGGTATATTTTCTGAGCCTGATTGGAGTCAGGTACCAACGGAGAAGAACTTTGAAATTAAGCTCAATGATTTTAGGGGAGGTGGAGGATTTGTGCGTATTGTAAAAAAATGTTTGCCATTGTTTAGTGTCCAAATCAGTATCTAGCTCTCTGTGCCATTGGTTAGCATAGGAAGGGAGGGTATGGATTGGGCGTTGTGTAACAGAGATTTCGTAATTGAGAGGGAGCACATAGTTATCATGCCTGAAAGGCATATTTGTTCAAGGGGGGTTGGGGGTCTGAGTAAGCCTTTCTTATGTGGGGATGTATGGATGAAATGATGGAGTTGTGAGTATTTAAGCCAGGTTGAAAAGGAGCCAAATGAGATGCGTTTCATTTCGGTACGATCTTTCAGTTTGCCTTGGTCCAGTAGCTTAGCAATGGGTACTGAGTCTAGGAGTTCATGGGTTATGTGTTCTTTTTTATGTGTCTCATACCCTCCCATAAATTCTATGTTATGGAAGACCGGTGTGAGTGGGGAGAACAAAGTAAAGAGCGCTGAGTTTGTTTTGAGCAGATAATCCCATGTGTTAAAAATGTGTCTGTACAGTGGGGAAGAAGTACATGGAGTCGTGTGCTTGTGTTTGGGAAGCAAGCAGAGAGATCCTGGTGAGGGGGATCTGAGTAGGTGGGAATCAAGCGCTATTCATGCTTTGGAGCTTTCTCTGCAGTGCCAGTCTAGTATTTTCTGTATTATTGTTGCATGGTAGTATAAGTGGATGTTCAGTACACTCAGGCCTCCTTTGTGCAGCGTTCTATACATTATGTTTTTGTTGATGCAGGGTCGGGTCTTACCCCATATAAAAGTGTTTATCGATTTTTGCATCAGTTGGAGAAAAGATTTAGCTATTTTAACTGACTGTATAGGATTTTAACTGACTGTATAATTCCCCACTAGGATAAGGGCTTATCTCCTTACACAGTGAAGGAGTGTTGTATTGATTTATGTAGGGGGGTGTAATTTAGAGGTAATAATTGCTGGTTATCTGGAGACATCACCACCCCCAGTTATTTTAGGTGTGAAGTTTGGAGTTTAAGTGGACATATGTGCTGTAAATTTGCAAAGTCTGTTGGATTCATGGATACATTCAGTATTTCTGATTTACTGTAGTTAATGAGGAAGTGGGAAAAATGACTAAATCTATCAAATTCTGATATTAAAGCTGGGAGGGTAGGAGAGGAAAGGAGCAGGACATCATCCACGAACATAGCAAGTTTATGCGATTGTGTGCCTACTTTAAGGCCATGTATGTTAGGATTATTTCTTATGTGGTTTGCTAGGACTTCCATAGTGAGTATGAAAAGGAGAGGGGAAAGAGGGCAGCCTTGTCAGGTGCCATTGTTAATAGGGAAGCCCTGTGAGAGAACACCATTAGTGCATATTTTGGCTGTGGGGCTAGAATATAAATGGGATATTCGTTGTATCGTGGTGGCACCAAAACTGAAATGTTTAAGGGTGCTATGAAGAAATTTCCAATTTAGCCTGTCGAAGGCTTTCTCTGCGTCAGTGGAGACCAGGATAGCGGGAATTTGTTGAGTATTCCATGAGATGCAACACAAGGACCGTATTGTCCCTAGCCTCTCTGAGTGGGACAAAGCCTGCTTGGTCTACATGGATAAGGGTGGGTAATATTTTATTTATACGTTGTGTGAGAATCTTGGCATAGATTTTAATATCTCCCTTCAACAGAGAGATTGGGCAATAGCTACCTGGGCCTGTGGGGGATTTCCCGGGTTTGGGGATAACCAATATATGTGCTTCTAATAAGTTTGGTGAGAAATTGTCACTGTCATCCAGGGAATTAAATAATTTTGTGAGGTGTGGGACTAGAATGTGTTGAAAAAGTTTGTAATATAGTGCTGTCAGTCCATCGGGTCTTAGGCTTTTATTTAGAGGAGTATTTTTTATTGCCGCAGTGACTTCTTGTGTAGTAATAGGTTCATCTAGTTTGTGGTTACTATTTCATCTTGTAGTGTTTGAATCTAGAATATATTGGTCTATACATGCAGGGTTTTCGATGAATCAGTGAGGTGTATGTTGTATAGGTTATTGTAAAAGCTTCTAAACGTGTTGGCAATGGTCCTACTGTCATATATATGTCTTGTGGGGTCAGATGTAGAGGTTAATTTGCGGATATAATTATTGTTTGTTCGGGTCTTAAGAACTCTGGCAAGGAGAAAACCCGCTTTGTTACCTTTTGCAAAGTATCATTTCCTAAAGCGTAATGCTTTCTTGTGCGCTTCTTTATTTAGTAGCTCGTTTAGTTCCTTTCTAATTTTGAGTAGATGGGCGTAGCAATGTTGGTCTGTGGGGGATTTCATATGTGCGGTTTCTGACTTGTGTAGTTGTTGGAGTAGGTTGTTATAATGGTTGTTGTAATTTTTTATGAGCATGGACTTTTGTTTTATGAATTCTCCCCTTATTACAGCTTTATGTGCTTCCCAAATTAAGCTTTTAGTCAAAGATGTTGTTGTGTTATGTTGGAAGTAATCGGTGAGTGTGCGTGAGAGTTTCTCTACTATAGGAGGCTGATGCAATAAATTTTCGTCCATTCACCAACATGGGTCTGTGAGAGGCTCATCCATCCAGGTTATAGATAAGGAGACCATAGAATGGTCTGACCAGGAGGTTGGGAGGATTTCTGACGAATGAGCCAGTGGGAGGCTATTTTGGTCAATGTAAATGTAATCTAGCCTAGAATAAGATTTACCGGGGTTTGAGTAGAATGCAAAAGTTTTCTGTGAGGGGTGGTGTAGTCTCCAGACATCAATAAGTGTTGCTTCACGTAGGGAGTTCGAGATAGTCCCTAAGGTGCTTCTAGATTGGGTTCCTCTTTTATTAGAGCAATCTAGGGGTGGTTCCATTCCTATATTAAGGTCTTCTGCAAAGATTACAGTCCCCTTGGCTATTCCCAGCATTTCTCTAATAGCTCTTTTGATAAAGCAGGCTTGGCCTGTATTAGGTGCATAGACGTTTACAAGGGTTAAAGGGCGATTGTAGAGGATCCCTATCAGGATTATGTTTCTCCCCTCATTGTCAGAGAGTTTGTGTGTGACTTGGAATGGCGTATTGCGGTGAAGGAGGATACCCACTCTGTTGCGTTTGGCGTTATTTGAGTTAAAATAACCCATTGGAAAGTGTTTGGAAGTGAATTTAGGTTCTGAGGTTTTGAGGAAATGGGTCTCCTGCAAAAAAAAAAATATCCCCATTATACTTATAAAACCAATTTAAAGCTATGGATCTCTTTGTCGGGGAGTTCAGTCCTTTGACATTTTGGGTTATGATTGTTATATCAGGAGCGGTCATGGTGGGTAACGGGGTTGTGAGCTTGTAGATCTGAAGGGGTGTATGTAGGAGGTTTTCACAGAGAGCTAGGTTCTTTGTGTATTGCATTTAGTGTTGTAGGCTTACCAGCAACCCACAGGCAAAAAGAGGTAGATACAGAGAGAAGTAGTTGAGCGGTGGCAGAAAAGGATGGTTTAGATCTGCAAGTAAACAGGGGAAAAACAAGTAAATAGAACATTCTAACCAAAATACAACAATATTGCAAACAAACAACAAACATAACTGGGTATAATACTTAAAACATTTTTTTAATCTTAAAGGGGGTAACATAGTGACCTTGAAGTGTCACTAAAATGGACAATTTCCAATTGGTTTATGTTGTTAAATTTCGCACCGGGTAGAGTGGTGACGGGCCAAAAAGTGATCGTACTGAGCACGATTGGGGGTATTAGAGGTGGCATAAAAGGCAGGGACACAAGGGTATAGCGCTATATGCTTAGGGCTTAGCAAACATTCTCCTTTAGGAGAGAATTTTAAGGCATAAACTAAAAGTCCAGTTGGATAAGATCCTAAAGATATAAGTATACTTCACCAAGGTGAGTCTCAGTATTTAACCTGTCCAGATAAGTTAGTAGATCATGTAGGATCTTCTTTTTCTTGGTTTAGTTGTGAGGCAGCTTTTGTGTTTTTCCTTTGGACTGTTGTCCAGCTGGATCGTTGTTGCCTTGGTGAGGGGCGTGTTGGGGTATTCTCTGAAGCATCAGCAGGGTCAAGTGAAGGTATAGATGGAGCGGGAATATTGAAATTTTTGCAGAAGTGTTCTAGGTCATCTGGTGTTCCGTATATTGTTATTCTCGAGTCGAGGAGTACCTTGAGGCAGAATGGAAATCCCCATCTATATGGGATTTTGAGGTCTTGAAGGTAGTTAGTTAGGTACCTGGCTTCTCTTCACTTTGCTACGGTGATGGTGCTGGGGTCAGCATATATCTGCAGCGTGTCCCCCTTCAAAGGTGATTTGACGGAGCCTCCTAGAGGCAAACATTAATTTTATGTCTGCACCTAACACCCTAACATGAACCCCGAGTCTAAACACCCCTAATCTTACACTTATTAACCCCTAATCTGCCGCTCCGGACACCGCCGCCACCTACATTATATTATTAACCCCTAATCTGCCGCTCCGGACACCGCCGCCACCTACATTATATTTATGAACCCCCTAATCTGCCCCCCCCCAACGTCGCCGCAACTATTATAAATTTATTAACCCCTAAACCTAAGTCTAACCCTAACCCTAACACCCCCCCTAACTTAAATATAATTTAAATTAAACGAAATTAATTTACCATAATTAAACTAAATACTTACCGATAAAATAAACCCTAAGCTAGCTACAATATAACTAATAGTTACATTGTAGCTAGCTTAGGATTTATATTTATTTTACAGGCAACTTTGTATTTATTTTAACTAGGTACAATAGTTATTAAATAGTTATTAACTATTTAATAACTTCCTAGTTAAAATAAGTACAAAAATAAATCCTAACCTAAATTACAATTACACCTAACACTACACTATTAATTAAACTAATTACCTAAACTACCTACAATTAATTACAATTAAATTAAATAAACTAAATTACAGAAGAAAAAAAAGAATTGCAAGAATTTTAAACTAATTACACCTAATCTAATCCCCCAAAAAGCCCCCCAAAATAATAAAATTCCCTACCCTACACTAAATTACAAATAGCCCTTAAAAGGGCCTTTTGCGGGGCATTGCCCCAAAGTAATCAGCTCTTTCACCTGTAAAAAAATACAATACCCCCTCAACATTACAACCCACCACCCACACACCCAACCCTACTCTAAAACCCACCCAATCCCCCCTTAAAAAAACCTAACACTCTACCCCCTGAAGATCTCCCTACCTTGAGCCGCCTTCACCCAGCCGGGCACAAGTAGACCTCCAGAGGGTCAGAAGTCTTCATCCGATCTGGGCAGAAGAGGTCCTCCAAGCGGCAGAAGTCCTCATCCAGGCGGCATCTTCTATCTTCATCCATCCGGAGCGGAGCGGGTCCATCTTCAATCCAGCCAACGCGAAGCCATCCTCTTCAAACGAAGTCCAAGCGAAGAATGAAGGTTCCTTTAAATGACGTCATCCAAGATGGCGTCCCTTGAATTCCGATTGGCTGATAGGATTCTATCAGCCAATCGGAATTAAGGTAGGAAAAATCCTATTGGCTGATTGGATCAGCCAATAGGATTGAGCTCGCATTCTATTGGCTGATTGGAACAGCCAATAGCATGCGAGCTCAATCCTATTGGCTGATCCAATCAGCCAATAGGATTGAACTTCAATCCTATTGGCTGATTGGATCAGCCAATAGGATTTTTCCTACCTTAGATGGCGTCCCTTGAATTCCGATTAGCTGATAGGATTCTATCAGTCAATCGGAATTAAGGTAGGAAAAATCCTATTGGCTGATCCAATCAGCCAATAGGATTGAAGTTCAATCCTATTGGCTGATTGGATCAGCCAATAGGATTGAGCTCACATTCTATTGGCTGTTCCAATCAGCCAATAGAATGCGAGCTCAATCCTATTGGCTGATCAAATCAGCCAATAGGATTTTTCCTACCTTAATTCCGATTGGCTGATAGAATCCTATCAGCCAATCGGAATTCAAGGGACGCCATCTTGGATGACGTCATTTAAAGGAACCTTCATTCTTCGCTTGGACTTCGTTTGAAGAGGATGGCTCCGCGTCGGCTGGATTGAAGATGAACCCGCTCCGCTCCGGATGGATGAAGATAGAAGATGCCGCCTGGATGAAGACTTCTGCCGCTTGGAGGACCTCTTCTGCCTGGATCGGATGAAGACTTCTGCCCCTCTGGAGGTCCACTTGTGCCCAGCTGGGTGAAGACGTCTCAAGGTAGGGAGATCTTCAAGGGGTTAGTGTTAGGTTTCATTAAGGGGGGATTGGGTGGGTTTTAGAGTAGGGTTGGGTGTGTGTGTGGTGGGTTTTAATGTTGGGGGGGTATTGTATTTTTTTTTACAGGTGAAAGAGCTGATTACTTTGGGCAATGCCCCGCAAAAGGCCCTTTTAAGGGCTATTTGTAATTTAGCATAGGGTAGTGAATTTTATTATTTTGGGGGGCTTTTTTATTTTATTAGGGGGATTAGAGTAGGTGTAATTAGTTTAAAAAAATTGTAATTATTTTTTTATTTTCTGTAATTTAGTGTTTGTTGTTTTTCGTACTTTAGTTTATTTTATTTAATTGTAGGTAGTTTAGGTAATTTATTTAATGATAGTGTAGTGTTAGGTGTAATTGTAACAGGTTAGGATTTATTTTACAGGTATATTTGTATTTATTTTAACTAGGTAGTTGTTAAATAGTTAATAACTATTTAATAACTATTGTACCTAGTTAAAATAAATACAAAGTTGCCTGTAAAATAAATATAAACCCTAAGCTAGCTACAATGTAACTGTTAGTTATATTGTAGCTAGCTTGGGGTTTATTTTATAGGTAAGTATTTAGTTTTAAATAGGATTAATTTATTTAATTGTAGTAATTTTATTTAGATTATTTTAAATTATATTTAAATTAGGGGGGTTAGGTTTAGACTTAGGGGTTAATACCTTTAATATAGTAGCGGCGACATTGGGGGTGGCAGATTAGGGGTTAATAAATGTAGGTAGGTGTTGGCGATGTTAGGGATGGCAGATTAGGGGTTAATAAAATTTAACTAGTGTTTGCGAGGCAGGAGTGCAGCGGTTTAGGGGTTAATATATTTATTAAAGTGGCAGCGATGTCCGGTCGGCAGATTAGGGGTTAATATATTTATTAAAGTGTTTCCGATGTGGGGGGGCCTCGGTTTAGGGGTTAATAGGTATTTTATGGGTGTTAGTGTACTTTTTAGCACTTTAGTTAAGAGTTTTATGTTACGTGTTAGCCCATAAAACTCTTAACTACTGACTTTTAAATGCGGTATTAGTCTTGACAGGAGAGGCTGTACCGCTCACTTCTTCCAAGACTCGTAATACCAGCGTTAGGCAAATCCCATTGAAAAGATAGGATACGCAATTGACGTAAGGGGATTTGCGGTATGCTCGAGTCGCGGAAGAAAAGTGAGCGGTACACCTGTACCTGCAAGACTCGTAATACCAGCGGGCATTAAAAAGCAGCGTTGGGACCTCTCAACGCTGCTTTTTAAGGCTAACGCAAGACTCGTAATCTAGCAGCTTATGTTCAAATTGACTTTTTGCACATAGTTTTATTCAGTCATTATGGTGCCAAACTCTGACTTCAATAAATGATGTTATTAGAAAACAGAAAACTGCAAAGGAAATTGCCAAGTGTCCAGATAGAGCAGGGGATAAGGATCCTTGATACTGTACTAAACTTAATCGGTTCAAGTTTCACTCAAAGCTGTTTTTTTTATTATTATTTTAATAACCAAGTACAAGAGCTAAGAAATGTCCTAAAATTGCAGAGATTCATATAGCTCATTTTTCTGTGGGATCCCATCATACAATGGAGTAAACTTGAACTTTGGCATAAATGTAAGTTTTTTTGCCATTAAAAGGATATGAAACCCAAATGTTTTTTTTCATGATTGAGATAGAGTATGCAAATCTAAGCAACGTTCTAATTTACCCCTTTTATAATTTGTTCTTTGTTCTCTTGGTATCTTTATTTGAAAAAGCAGGAATGTGTGTGGCAGCTTACAGTCTTGCTTTTGTCAAATAAAGATACCAAGAGAACAAAGAAAAAATAATAATGGGAGTAAATTAGAAAGTTGCTTAAAATAGACCTCCTAAGATTAAATGTAAGTACAAATCCACATTATTATATATCATGCTCAGTAGCACCAAACAACTGATTCCACGACTATGGAAGCAACAAGTGATTCCATCAAAGATAAGCTGGAAACAAAACGTATCAGCACTCCTATCTAGGGTTGCCACCTCAGCCATGTTTTCCTGGACACTTATGAGTTACACATGATGCAGGGTGTGCAGGGAGGAACATGTATTGTGTTTCTGGACAACTCTATTCATATTCCTACCTGCACACCCTGCAGCATGTGTAAGTTATAAGTGCTCTATATTTTAAGGGACGGGTGGCAACCCTACTCCTATCCTTGGAGAAATATCATTATCACAAAACCAATAGGCTAGACTTTTACTGTGCAATGACAATTTACTGGGAAACATATATCCATTCAGTTGATACACCTCACACACCTCCAGACAACACTGCCACAGACGAACCTCATTTAGATACAGGTAATTGGTTGAATGGCATTCACGCGTAGGGTTGCCACCCGTCCCTTAAAATACAGAACACTTATAAGTTACACATGGTGCTGGGTGTGCAGGGAGGAATATGAATAGTGCTGCCCAGAAACACGATACATGTTCCTCCCTGCAGACCCTGCAGCATGTGTAACTCATAAGTGTCCAGGAAAACATGGCTGATGTGGCAACCCTACTTATGAGTTACACATGCTGCAGGGTGTGCAGGAAGCAACATTTATTGTGTTTCTAGACAGCCCTATTCATGTTCCGCCCTGCTTACCCTGCAGCATGTGTAACTCATAAGTGTCCAGAAACACATGGCCGAGGTGGCAACCCTACTTATGAGTTACACATGCTGCAGGGTGTGCAGGAAGCAACATTTATTGTGTTTCTAGACAGCCCTATTCATGTTCCGCCTTGCTTACCCTGCAGCATGTGTAACTCATAAGTGTCCAGGAAAACATGGCCGAGGTGGCAACCCTATTCACGCGGCGCTCTGAGTGCAAACGTAAATAATAGACTAAGAACTTGTATTATTGTTATTCCAGATACATAGTGAAGTTATAATATTTCTAAGTTTGTTTACTAGTTTTACTTTTAAAAAAAGAATAAACCTACAAGCATCTTGAGACTGTCTTCCTTAAAGGACATAATGGCAACTGACATTATCGAAACTCCACCATTGTAGATATGCCTGTACCATTATTGTCTGTGGAACGATATCATTGTATGGTTATTTATTTGCATCAATAAAGCTTGTTCAAAAAAAAAAAAGTTGCTTAACCTCTTAAGGACATATGACGGAATTTTTCAGTCATAAAACAATTGAGCAAACTGAAAGCTGTGTCCTTAAAGGGTTAAAACCGCATGCTCTATCTGAATCATGAAAGAAAATATTTGGGTTTCATATCAATGTAAATAAATATATACACAAACTCACACATACATATATACATTCATACAAATCTAGATTGATGTTTTTATCTAATAGAGTGCATGCAGTGTGTACGAGGTATGCATACAAAAAGCAACAGTTTGACATGTTAGAATATTTTGTGTATAAAAAGGGTTATGTTATATGGACATAAAAATGCAAAAGAAGTATAGTTAGAGTACTAGTGGGGACTAGCTGAACACATCTGGTGAGCCAATGATAAGAGGCTTATGTGTGTAATCACCAATTGCTTCTGAGCCTACCTAGATATGATTTTCAATGAAGGATACCAAGAAAACTAAGTCAATTTAATAAAAGCAAATTGAAAATTCTCAATCATTGTCTCACCACTCTATCTGAACCATGAAAGTTTGAATTTTGAGTTTTAAAGCTGTTTAAGTTGGTATGGAACGGAAGATAAACGGAAATGCCTGTCATTATAGACAGATAGTTCACTTGCTGACAGTGGCGTATTTAGGTTTTGTTCTGCCCTAGGCACATAGAATCCCCCACCCCCGCACACTATGTATACTAGCACATAAACACAAATTCACACATAGATTTTCACACTCACACACTAACACACACTCACACACACACACACTCTCTCTCTCTCTCAAACAGTAACACACACTCACACACACACTAACACACACTCACACACACTAACACACACACTCTCTCTCACACACTAACACACACTCACACACACACTCTCTATAACACACTAATACACACACACACACTCTCTCTCACACACACTCACACTCTCTCTCTCTCTCTCTCTCTCAAACACTAACGCACACACACACACTTAGACACACTCTCACACTTAGACACACTCTCACACTTAGGCCCCAATTCTAAAAGGATCGCTGAGCAGGTGAGATTCTATAAGAATGCTCGCCAGCCCTTCTATTGCCTTGGCGGAATTCTAAAAAGCCACTCAGCCTGGAAACAGGGTATCTCGCTAAGGGGTGTATACTGCATTTTTTAATAGGAAGGAGACGCATGCATTACTAAAGTGCACAATAAAATTTGTAAATTAAGAATCTTACAAAATGAATAATTGAACCATTCACACAAAAATACGCAGGAAAAATTATACTGTTAAGGTGCATCAAAATGCATAACAAAATTGTTCACCATAAATCGTATTTTATCAAAAACTTAAACTTAGAAGACTGTAACTCTAACTTCTATCTCACCACTGCGTCTTTCATCTGCCTATAACACCGGGGGAGGAGCCATTCCTTGCTGGTATCAGAGTGCGGACGGTTAGCGGTTAAGCTTCTGCCTTCCATCCAGTGTTTGGGACTGCTCCTTTGAGTGATAACCACTGTATTGTCGCTCACTAGTCCTCTGTATATGGTGCTAGCTGTGCATTTGTGATGCTTTTATATGTTTTTAATAAATATTACTTTTTATAATATTTGCGTGAGAGATACTGTTTACCTACCAGTATAAAGTAGGTGTGCTCATTACCCTGAGCTTGGATTGGCTCCACCAAATGTGAGTAATCACTTGTTAATAATTTCATCAATTATTTCAAGTGGGCTACAGAATTACGCTATGTTGTGTATTTTGTTCCTTTTCTTTTGAGAACGAGTTGAAGACAACAACTGCAGAAAACTCTATGAGGAGTGGATATATCCTTCGCAATTAATCAATGAACTTTTAGTTTGTTTTTTGCTTTCACATTTATTTCACAAATTAGATAATAGAAGTAAATTGGAAAGTTGTTTAAAATCACATGCTCTATCATGAAAGAAAATCATTGTGTTTCATGTCCCTTTAAGGATTTACTGTAATAGGAGGGAGAATTAATTTTGGTTGGGGATCTGGAGGTTAATTGCAGTTAGGAATTAATTGAATGGGGGAAACAATGGGTCATACACGTTAGGTTTATTTGTGATGGGGTCAAGCTCTAAACATTAAAGCAAGAATTTTGAACAAAATAAGATTCTATGGTGGTAGATTTATCAAAGTGCGAGTGGACATGTTACAATGTAGCGTTACAGCGTATCATGTCCGCTGCACATCGATAAATGCCGACAGCATATGCTAGCTTTAGACCGCTGCTTTATAACTTCTGTTCCCGGCGAGCCTTCGGGGTCATCCAATCGGAGCTTGATAATTTGGCCCCTATATATATTTCACATGCAATCATTTTGAGTAAGTGCCTTTGAGTAAAGTGTTTTTTTTTTAATGTGATTTTAAGTGATGTTTTATAGATAAAACATAAGTGTGCAAATTTGTGCACAGTGAGTTAGCAATAACGCATCTAATCTGCTAAATGTTACATATATAATTAACATTTCAAAAGAATCAGACAAAGGCTTCTAGTTATCAAGCTCCGTATGGAGCTTGATGGCCCCTTTTTCTTGCGAGTCTTCAGACTCGCCAGAAACAGCAGTTATGAAGTAGCGGTCACAAAGACCGCTGCTCCATAACCTGTCTGCCTGTTCTGAGCAGGCAGACAGACATCGCCAGAAATCAACCCGATCGAGTACGATCAGGTTGATTGACACCCCTCTGCTGGAGGCCGATTGGCCGTGAGTCTGCAGGGGGCGGTGTTGCACCAGCAGCTCTTGTGAGCTGCTGATGCAATGCTGAATACGGCGAGTGTATTGCTCGCCGTATTCAGCGAGGTCTGTCGGACCTGATCCGCACTGTCGGATCAGGTCCGACAGACCTTGATAACTAGAGGCCAAAATCTCTGAATCTACAGGCAAAAAAAGTAACATCTCAAGAGAAGCTTTGCAAAGACTGAAGTTTAAGAAAGGGAAGGCATCATTTTAACAACATCATTTTTTTATTGGTTAACCTGATAACAAATAAGGAGGGCTTAAAATGTAGCTAAATAGAAGCTACCAAGTCAGTATTCTACTGGTGTTTCTTTTATTTTTAAGATTCCTATCACTATAAATATATAAATAAAGACCTTGTTATATTGAAACTCCAGCTTTAGTTTGTAAGTTATGCTGCATAGTTGCATATGCTAATTTATGCAAATTAGTGTCTGATATTTATTTCCAAGAAAGACGGAAATTCTACTTCCTGTACAATGAAACATCCTACTGACCTTACCAGATGTAATACTGCATTCTTTATTAACCTTTAAATCATCTGAAATGGTTTTTTTCCAAGCATCATTCCCCTTTTTTTGCTGTCTACAATTATCACCCCATACTAAATGCAGAATTTGGCACTGTGTGGTGTTAAATTAAAATTAAACATATATAAGCTGTAATCATGAATTGTAAGTAAACATTGTGATGAACTTTCATCATTTATTTTACCTGCTTTCCCTGTACATTTAACCTGAATTATTTTTTTTCCAGTGCCCCCAAAGAGCTTAGAGTGCTTTTCACACACACACACACACACACAGATATATATATATATATATATATATATATATATATATATATATATATATATATATATATATATATATATATATATATATATATACAAATAAATATATATATGATAAATATCAGTCAATAGTCTTATCAAGGGGCATGTTCCTGAACTACAGAGAATGCAGATTTTTCTAACAGGCTGCACTTAGTAGCAAACAGCCTGTGTTCTATCGAGAACTCCAATACATCAAAAACTCCAATCTGACGTCACTCCCGGTGATTCCATACATCTGATTGGTCCGTGTCTCACTGAGTGACAGGATTCACAACCAATCAGATGGCTATCTTCACTATATATTTTGCCTCCGCCTGGGGGTTCAAGGGGGCAAAGCCGCCCCTTGTAAACCTCATTCCCCAAGGTTACTTGGGGTGTATGCCAGAGGATCGGCGGTGCGCTCCCCAAGACAGGCAAAAACAGTGAAAATAAAGCTGAAGTGACGTCACATTGGAGTTTTCGAGGAAATGGAGTTCTCGACAGAACACCTGCATTAGTGGGGCTTTGTATTGGTAACCTGTGTATATAGTTAATGCAGGCTGTTTGCTACTAAGTGAAGTCTTGTTACTTTTGTAACTATTGTGACTATGTGCTTTAGAAAGTGTGTTTGTTAAAGGGACAGTCTACACCTTAGTCATCTTAAAGCACCCTTTCTATATCATGCAGCAGGAACGGTAAAAGAGTTATTTTGAAATTAATATTGTTTCTGGCCAGTTTAAAATGGCTGCCAAGCTCCACCCACTGATGACATCACGATCTGGGATGCATATTGCTTCCAATCACAAAAGGCTCACTAGTTGGATTCAATAGACCTTCAATGCTATTTAGCAGAGTGCATAGATGTAGCCCAGATCATGATGCCATCGATGGGTGGAGCTTGGCAGCCATTTCAAACTGTCCAGAAACAATATTTATTTTAAAATAACTTTTTTACTATTCCTGCTGCATGATATAGAAAGGGGTGCAGGAGACTATTTGCAGCTTAATCTAAGGTAAGACTTTAAGATGAATAAGGTGTAGACTGTCCCTTTAACTTGGGAACTGAGAAATGTCAGCCAGTGTGAACGTTTATCTAGAAATAGGGTAATTAACCAGAAATCGTCTGAAAGGGGAACAATGCCCTGGACGCTCACAGGTAGGAGGCTGCCTTTGAGCACCTAGGTATGCCTGTTGCTGAATGGAAAATTATGCTTACCTCATTCCCTTAGAAGTATGTGCATGATTCTGGCTGACTTATACAGGCAGTCCTCGGGTTACAGACATCCGACTTAAGTACAACTCGTACTTACATACAGAGTAAATAGAGCTTTATCGACAATCCTTCTTTCCAGGATAATCCAAAATACTGAAAATCCAATTGTCACAAGGACAGAAAGTGATGTGAAATTTTCTGAACAGGGGCACAGATAGCAAAACAAACTTTATCCTATGCTATCCAAAAAAAAAAAAAAATGTTTGGCTAGAGTTTCACCTAAAAAAAAGTGCCTGTTCCAACTTACATACAAATTCAACTTAAGAACAAATCTAAAGTCCCTATCTTGTACGTAACCCGGGGACTGCCTGTACTTTCATACACAGCAGTCCTATCAAAGCCTCACAGTGGCCTAGATTTAGAGTTCGGCGGTAAAAGGGCTGTTAACGCTCCGCGGGTTTTTTTCTGGCCGCACCATAAATTTAACTCTGGTATCGAGAGTTCAAACAAATGCTGCGTTAGGCTCCAAAAAAGGAGCGTAGAGCATTTTTACCGCAAATGCAACTCTCGATACCAGAGCTGCTTACGGACGCGGCCGGCATCAAAAACGTGCTCGTGCACGATTCTCCCATAGGAAACAATGGGGCTGTTTGAGCTGAAAAAAAACCTAACACCTGCAAAAAAGCAGCGTTCAGCTCCTAACGCAGCCCCATTGTTTCCTATGGGGAAACACTTCCTACGTCTGCACCTAACACCCTAACATGTACCCCGAGTCTAAACACCCCTAGCCTTACACTTATTAACCCCTAATCTGCCGCCCACGCTATCGCTGACCCCTGCATTACACTTTTAACCCCTAATCTGCCGCTCCGTAAAACGCCGCCACCTACGTTATCCCTATGTACCCCTAATCTGCTGCCCTAACATCGCCGACCCCTATGTTATATTTATTAACCCCTAATCTGCCCCCCACAACGTCGCCGACACCTACCTACACTTATTAACCCCTAATCTGCCGAGCGGACCTGAGCGCTACTATAATAAAGTTATTAACCCCTAATCCGCCTCACTAACCCTATCATAAATAGTATTAACCCCTAATCTGCCCTCCCTAACATCGCCGACACCTACCTTCAATTATTAACCCCTAAACTTCCGATCGGAGCTCACCGCTATTCTAATAAATGTATTAACCCCTAAAGCTAAGTCTAACCCTAACACTAACACCCCCCTAAGTTAAATATAATTTTTATCTAACGAAATAAATTAACTCTTATTAAATAACTTCTTCCTATTTAAAGCTAAATACTTACCTGTAAAATAAATCCTAATATAGCTACAATATAAATTATAATTATATTATAGCTATTTTAGGATTAATATTTATTTTACAGGCAACTTTGTAATTATTTTAACCAGGTACAATAGCTATTAAATAGTTAAGAACTATTTAATAGTTACCTAGTTAAAATAATAACAAATTTACCTGTAAAATAAATCCTAACCTAAGATATAATTAAACCTAACACTACACTATCAATAAAATAATTAAATAAACTACCTACAATTACCTACAATTAACCTAACACTACACTATCAATAAATTAATTAAACACAATTGCTACAAATAACTACAATTAAATAAACTAGCTAAAGTACAAAAAATAAAAAAGAACTAAGTTACAGAAAATAAAAAAATATTTACAAACATAATAAAAATATTACAACAATTTTAAACTAATTACACCTACTCTAAGCCCCCTAATAAAATAACAAAGCCCCCCAAAATAAAAAATTCCCTACCCTATTCTAAATTAAAAAAGTTACAAGCTCTTTTACCTTACCAGCCCTGAACAGGGCCCTTTGCGGGGCATGCCCCAAGAATTTCAGCTCTTTTGCCTGTAAAAAAAAACATACAATACCCCCCCCCCCACATTACAACCCACCACCCACATACCCCTAATCTAACCCAAACCCCCCTTAAATAAACCTAACACTAATCCCCTGAAGATCTTCCTACCTTGTCTTCACCATCCAGGTATCATCGATCCGTCCTGGCTCCAAGATCTTCATCCAACCCAAGCGGGGGTTGGCGATCCATAATCCGGTGCTCCAAAGTCTTCCTCCTATCCGGCAAGAAGAGGACATCCGGACCGGCAAACATCTTCTCCAAGCGGCATCTTCGATCTTCTTCCATCCGGTGCGGAGCGGGTCCATCTTGAAGCAGGCGGCGCGGATCCATCCTCTTCTTCCGATGTCTCCCGACTAATGACGGTTCCTTTAAGGGACGTCATCCAAGATGGCGTCCCTCGAATTCCGATTGGCTGATAGGATTCTATCAGCCAATCGGAATTAAGGTAGGAATTTTCTGATTGGCTGATGGAATCAGCCAATCAGAATCAAGTTCAATCCGATTGGCCGATCCCATCAGCCAATCAGATTGAGCTCGCATTCTATTGGCTGATCGGAACAGCCAATCGGAATTCGAGGGACGCCATCTTGGATGACGTCCCTTAAAGGAACCATCATTAGTCGGGAGACATCGGAAGAAGAGGATGGATCCGCGTCGCCTGCTTCAAGATGGACCCGCTCCGCACCGGATGGAAGAAGATCGAAGATGCCGCTTGGAGAAGATGTTTGCCGGTCCGGATGTCCTCTTCTTGCCGGATAGGAGGAAGACTTTGGAGCACCGGATTATGGATCGCCAACCCCCGCTTGGGTTGGATGAAGATCTTGGAGCCAGGATGGATCGGTGATACCTGGATGGTGAAGACAAGGTAGGAAGATCTTCAGGGGATTAGTGTTAGGTTTATTTAAGGGGGGTTTGGGTTAGATTAGGGGTATGTGGGTGGTGGGTTGTAATGTTGGGGGGGGGGGTATTGTATGTTTTTTTTTACAGGCAAAAGAGCTGAAATTCTTGGGGCATGCCCCGCAAAGGGCCCTGTTCAGGGCTGGTAAGGTAAAAGAGCTTGTAACTTTTTTAATTTAGAATAGGGTAGGGAATTTTTTATTTTGGGGGGCTTTGTTATTTTATTAGGGGGCTTAGAGTAGGTGTAATTAGTTTAAAATTGTTGTAATATTTTTATTATGTTTGTAAATATTTTTTTATTTTCTGTAACTTAGTTCTTTTTTATTTTTTGTACTTTAGCTAGTTTATTTAATTGTAGTTATTTGTAGCAATTGTGTTTAATTAATTTATTGATAGTGTAGTGTTAGGTTAATTGTAGGTAATTGTAGGTAGTTTATTTAATTATTTTATTGATAGGGTAGTGTTAGGTTTAATTATAACTTAGGTTAGGATTTATTTTACAGGTAAATTTGTTATTATTTTAACTAGGTAACTATTAAATAGTTCTTAACTATTTAATAGCTATTGTACCTGGTTAAAATAATTACAAAGTTGCCTGTAAAATAAATATTAATCTTAAAATAGCTACAATATAATTATAATTTATATTGTAGCTATATTAGGATTTATTTTACAGGTAAGTATTTAGCTTTAAATAGGAAGAAGTTATTTAATAAGAGTTAATTTATTTCGTTAGATGTAAATTATATTTAACTTAGGGGGGTGTTAGTGTTAGGGTTAGACTTAGCTTTAGGGGTTAATCCATTTATTAGAATAGCGGTGAGCTCCGATCGGAAGTTTAGGGGTTAATAATTGAAGGTAGGTGTCGGCGATGTTAGGGAGGGCAGATTAGGGGTTAATACTATTTATGATAGGGTTAGTGAGGCGGATTAGGGGTTAATAACTTTATTATAGTAGCGCTCAGGTCCGCTCGGCAGATTAGGGGTTAATAAGTGTAGGCAGGTGTCGGCGACGTTGAGGGGGGCAGGTTAGGGGTGAATAAATATAATACAGGGGTCGGCGGTGTTAGGGGCAGCAGATTAGGGGTACATAGGGATAACGTAGGTGGCGGCGATTTGCGGTCGGAAGATTAGGGGTTAATTATTGTAAGTAGCTGGCGGCGACGTTGTGGGGGGCAGGTTAGGGGTGAATAAATATAATACAGGGGTCGGCGGGGTTAGGGGCAGCAGATTAGGGGTACATAAATATAACGTAGGTGGCGGTCGGCAGATTAGGGGTTAAAAAATTTTTCGAGTGGCGGCGGTGTGGGGGGACCTCGGTTTAGGGGTACATAGGTAGTTTATGGGTGTTAGTGTACTTTAGGGTACAGTAGTTAAGAGCTTTATAAACCGGCGTTAGCCAGAAAGCTCTTAACTCCTGCTATTTTCAGGCGGCTGGAATCTTGTCGTTAGAGCTCTAACGCTCACTGCAGAAACGACTCTAAATACCGGCGTTAGAAAGATCCCATTGAAAAGATAGGCTACGCAAATGGCGTAGGGGGATCTGCGGTATGGAAAAGTCGCGGCTGAAAAGTGAGCGTTAGACCCTTTAATCACTGACTCCAAATACCAGCGGGCGCCCAAAACCAGCGTTAGGAGCCTCTAACGCTGGTTTTGACGGCTACCGCCGAACTCTAAATCTAGGCCAGTGTTTGTAAAGGGAAAGTCAAAACCAGAATATTTGTTGTTTAAAAAGATAGATAATCCCTTTATTACCCATTCCCTAGTTTTGCATAACCAATACAGTTATAATTATACACGTTTTACCTCTGTATTTACCTTGTATCTAAGCCTCTGCAGACTGCCCCCTTATTTCAGTTCTTTTGACAGACTTGCAATTTAGCCAATCAGTGCTCACTCCTCTGTAAATTCACGTGCGTGAGCTCAATGTTATCTATGTGAAACACATGAACTTTTCAGTGGTGAAAAACTGTCAAAATGCTTTCAGATTAGAAGCGGCCTTCAAGGTCTAAGAAATTAGCATATGATTATCCTAGGTTTAGCTTTCAACTAAGACTAACAAGAGAACAAAGCAAAATTAGTGATAAAAGTAAATTGGAAAGTTGTTTAAAATTACATTCTCTATCTGAATCATGAACATTTTTTTTTTTACTTGACTGTCCCTTTAAGTTTTTCTTTTTGCTAGTGGAGATGGTGGGTGATTTCTTAAAGGGACAGTGAAGTCAAAATTAGACATTTATGATTCAGATAGAGCATGCAATTTTAAACAGCTTTTCTATTTACGTCTAGTATCAATTTTGCTTAGTTCTCTTGGTATCCTTCAATAAAGAGTAATTCTAGGTGATCACATGAGAGTGCACGTGTCTTTAGCCATCTGGCAGCAGTTTATGCAACATTGTTTAGTGCAGTGTTATATAATGTTTAAGATACTTCTGCCATAGACTGCTAAAGACACATGCAGACTCCTAAGCTCCAACCTAGGTTTACTCTTAAATAAAGGATACCAAGAGAACTAAGCAAACTTGATAATAGAAGTAAATTGGAACGTTGTTTACAATTGCATGCTCTACCTGAATCATGAATGTTTAATTTTGACTTTATTGTCCCTTTTAATGGGCATAATCATGAAAGAAAACTTATGGGTTTCAGATAGAGCATATACGTTTCAGATTTCAATTTTACTTCTTTTATCAGATCTGCTCCATTCTCTTGGTATCTTTTGTTGAAGGAGAGCAATGCTCTACTGGGGCCTAGCTGAACACATTGAGTGAAACAGTGGCAAGCAGCTAGCTCACAATAGTGCATTGCTTCTGAGCCTACCTATGTATGATTTTCAACAATGGATAACAAGAGAATGAAGCAAATTAAATAAGAGAAGTAAATTGGAAAATTATTACAAATTGCATGTTCTTTCTGAATCATGAAAGTTTAATTTTGACTTTACTGTCCCTTTAATGCCACTGTTCCCCTGCAAACCTAAGTACACAGAATCAACCCATACTAAGGCCTCCATAACATATGCAGCGTCGCCCGCAAAATCCTCCGCCGCCAGATTTTACGCGATTTTGGTATTACATATACGGCATAGCATACAAGTTACGCGCGTATATTTCACCCTTCTGATGTTTTTTTTTACCCATAGACTAACATAGAACAGCCGCGCAATTTGGTATCCAATATACAGCGCAAGGACTTACGCGCGCAGAATTCAGAGAATCTACTCCATTCTTATCTCGCCACATATTGCAGGCGCAGCAACCCTTGCACTGACTAAAACGCATGCGCAGTCACATACATATCAGCCGCAAATCTCAAACAGTTAAACGTCTTCTAAGCATTTATTACAACCTCTCACCTGCAGCCTTAAAACACCTGGCAATGCACACCCTCATTAGCCACCATGTTTACATACTGCGGATTTCCACTGCATGTAAGTGAAACTACTACATCCCACCCCACTTAACCACCCTAATTACTGAAAATGTCTCATTAGTTTAATTCATGTTTAGGTCACTATGATTTATTGACTATCATTAATAAGACTGAAAATGGATGTTTATAGCTTATGTTCACACCTTCTGTAAATACATTATTATTTATATATATACCCATGTGTCAATTTCTATTGGACGTGAGAAACCTTGATTTACATCTTAGAAGTGAATATTACTATATGTACCATTCATACACAACTATGTGATGTGGTTTATAGAACATGAATATGTCATAAACATGATAAACTTTTTTTGCCATTTCCACACAGGCCTTATTATATGTTTTAACAATATTAGTGTACTAAAACACACCTCACATGGATGTGTATGACAATTATATTGTAAATAACAGAGGACAAGATTTATGGTGAACTATAAGAATATTTATTTCTTTTTTTGGCTTCTTAGATAAGGGAGCTGAGGTGACTGCAGTGGATTTCCTTGTTCTCCTGGTTTGAGAAGATTCTGATGTTTCTGCTGGTGTGCTGGCCACGGATGATAGGCTGGAGGCAGTGTCCTGCTGGTGTGTAAAGTGCTCAACCAACACACCCAAGAGTTGATTTTGTTCTCTCCATCTATTGTCCATCTGCATCTGCATATCAGACAGAATTCACATCATCTGTGACTGGTTTTGAACACTTCCACTTAATGATGCTGCCATGTCCCTCTGCAGCTCTATGCTACGTTTGTGTAACCTCTCTTGGCTCCTGAAGAACCTCTCTTGGCTCCTGAAGAACCTCTCTTGGCTCCTGTGGAACCTCTCTTGGCCTCTTTGTCTGCTCTCTGAGCTTGTTATGAGCCTCCTCTGGAGTGCAATGTATTCCTCACCCAGGGGAGAATACAATGCATCCACAGGCTCTTGAGCAGCAGGGCTTCTAGTTTCTTGAGGTGCAGGTTCAGCTGCATCTGATGTTTCTGGTGGGGCAGGTTCAGTTGCATCTGATGTTTCTGGTGGGGCAGGTTCAGCTGCATCTGCTGGTGCTTGAGTACTTTCTGCTATATTTTCATCTGCAGATGGTGGAGCTCGCCCAAGTGATGAGGATGGTGGAGCTCGCCCAAGTGATGAGGATGGTGGAACTCGCCCAAGTGATGAGGATGGTGGAGCTCTCAGGGTTGATTGATAGTCCCACTGATGACCAGTGTGTGACCACTCAGCCTGTCCAGTTGGCACTTCTTGTGACATAGTCTGTGGGTAAAAGCCATGAATTGCATTGTGTCAAGTAGCATTAATGTCAAATATAATTGTAGATGTTTTTGTTAGTAGGCCAAATTTAATCAAATGAGAGTTGGGACATCTCAGCCTCTCATCCTCCATGGACACCTGGCTTGCTCCCTGTGATGTCCCTGGTGTGGGTTCCTCCCTATCCTCTCTCCCCCCCTCTGTCCACATGTGCACCCTCTGTCCCTCTCCTAGATGTGCCTGGTCTCTGGGGCTCTCGGGCATCTCCCCTCCCATCATCCCTTCTAGCTCTCCCTCTCCCCACTCCACTTACTCCCTGACGGGGACCTCACTGCTCCTCCTGTCCTCTACAATACTCCTCTCCATGCCACTCCTCTCCCCTCCTCCCCTCCGCCCTACCTCTCCCTGCCATCCTCACACTAAATCACACTACACACCATCACACTCCCAGTTCAATCACACACAATCACAACCAAACACTCAGCCTATCACACTGTGAAATTCAAATAAAATGTGTGAGGTGTTAGAAAAAAAAGTGTGGTGTATTTGTATATGTATGTATGCAAAATGTGTGCAATATGTAAAAAACATAATTTATGTAAGAACTTACCTGATAAATTCATTTATTTCACATTAGCAAGAGTCCATGAGCTAGTGACGTATGGGATATACATTCCTACCAGGAGGGGCAAAGTTTCTGAAACCTTAAAATGCCTATAAATACACCCCTCACCACACCCACAATTCAGTTTAACGAATAGCCAAGAAGTGGGGTGATAAGAAAGGAGCGAAAGCATCAAAAAAATAAGGAATTGGAATAATTGTGCTTTATACAAAAAAATCATAACCACCACAAAAAAGGGTGGGCCTCATGGACTCTTGCTAATATGAAAGAAATGAATTTATCAGGTAAGTTCTTACATAAATTATGTTTTCTTTCATGTAATTAGCAAGAGTCCATGAGCTAGTGACGTATGGGATAGCAAATACCCAAGATGTGGAACTTCCACGCAAGAGTCACTAGAGAGGGAGGGATAAAATAAAGACAGCCAATTCCGCTGAAAAATTAATCCACTACCCAAATCAAAAAAGTTTCAATTTTTATAATGAAAAAAACTGAAATTATAAGCAGAAGAATCAAACTGAAACAGCTGCCTGAAGTACCATTCTACCAAAACTGCTTCTAAAGAAGAGAAAACATCAAAATGGTAGAACATAGTAAAAGTATGCAAAGAAGACCAAGTCATTGCTTTGCAAATCTGATAAACAGAAGCTTCATTCTTAAAAAGCCCAGGAAGTAGAAACTTACCTAGTAGAATGAGCCGTAATCCTCCGAGGCGGGAATCCACCCGACTCCAAATAAGCATGATGAATCAAAAGTTTAAGCAAGATGCCAAATAAATGGCAGAAGCCTTTTGACCTTCCTAAAACCAGAAAAGATAAAAAATAGACTAGAAGTCTATCTGAAATCTGAATAGTTTCAACATAGAATTTCAAAAACCATATCCAAAGAAAGTAAGAATCTCCCAAAGAAGTCTTAGGAAAACAATAATTCCTCCCTAATGTTTGTTAGAATTTACAACTTTAGGTAAGAATTGAAATGAGGACAGCAAAAAACCACCTTATCCTGATGAAAAAAATCAGAAAAAAGAGATTCACAAGAAAGAACAGATAATTCAAAAACTGTTCTAGCTGAAGAGATGTCCAAAAAGAACAATACTTTCCATGAAAGTAATTAATGTCCAGAGCAAGCATATGCTCAAATAGAAGAGCCTGAAAAACCTTCAGAACCAAATTAAGACTCCAAGGAGGAGAAATTGGCTTAATGACAGGTTTGATACAAATCAAAACCTGAACAAAATGATGAATATCAGGAAGTAACACTGCCTTATCCTGATGATAAATCAGAAAAGGATATTCACAAAAAAGAGCAGATAACTCAAAAACTCTTCTAGCAGAAGAAATAACCAAAAGGAACAATACTTTCCAAGAAAGTAATTTAATGTTCAGAGAATGCATAGTTTCAAACGGAGGAGCCTGTAAAGCCCTCAGCACCAAATTGAGACTCCAAAGAGGAGAGATTGAATAAATGACAGGCTTGATACGGACCAAAGCCTGTACAAAACAATGAATATCAGGATGATTAGCAATCTTTCTGTGAACAGAAAGAGTAGAGATTTGTCCTAACAAAGAACTGAAGACAAAACCTTATCCAAACCAACCTGAAAAAATAATAAAATTCTATGAATTTTAAAAGAATGCCAAGAAAAGTAGGTCTTCCAGACTCAATAATAAATCTTTCTCACCATAGTTGTGATATTGTCTGAAAAACAATAAACGTCTCTTCTTCAAAAAGAAACTAACTGAAAAACTCTGAGAAAACACGGAGTTCTAAAATATCAAATGGTAATCTCGCCTCCGGAGATTTCCAAACCCCTTGTGCTGACAGAGATCCTCAGACAGCCTCCCAACCCAAAAAGACTCACATCTGTAGAGATCATGGTCCAGGTTGAAAGAAACGAAGAGACCTGTAGAACTAAATGATGGTGATCTTAACCACCAAATCAAGAGAGATAAATATTAGGATTCGAAGATTTAAAATGCAAAATCCTAGAATCCCTGCACCATAATTCAGCATAAAAACTGGAAAGGTTCTTTCTATTGTAAATGAGCAAAGGGAATTGAATCCAATGCTGTGGCCATAAGACCTAAAACTTCTATGCATATATAGCAACTGAAGGAAATAAGAGACTAAAGGTACCGACAGACGGAACCCAATAAAATTGTCCCTTGTCTGAAATAATCTGAATGAAAACAGAAAAATGAAAATATGCATTTATTGTATCTAATGAAAACAAATAATGCTATCACTGACCAAAAAAAGGCAGAATAGTTTGAATAAAACTCCAAAACCCAGTTCCTAAAAATGGAACTGGAAGAAATGCCCCAGAAGATTCCAGGTCTGAGCAGCGCTTGAACCCCACAGGTGATCAGCCATGCTTCAACAATACCCAAAATATATAGGACCGAAACACACTTAAAGAAAGTGTTAGCCTTACTGGAATAAAATTGAAGAAATTTGGACCGAATAGAACCAAATAAATTTCAAAAAAATCTTAACCTGCCCCTTGCCAGCCAAGCTGGAATACGGCACGTACATCGCAATTTTAGGGAGCTGATTTCAAACTGAAAAATTTCCAATTAAAAACATGTTACTTGGGAAAGAATTCAGGAATTTGTTCCTTAATAAGAACAACCAAACTAGTATAAGCTTAAAGTTTTAGTCTTAGAACTCAATCTTGAAGCCCAGAGTAACAGTTAAGAATTGAATCCAATTATAAAACAAATAACTGATTATCTTAGAACAAAAGAAATATGGATTTTTAGAAATCACAAAATTCTTCTAGCTAAAACAGCTAAAGACATAGATTAAACCTCATTTGCGAAAATATTCAACAAAATGAAGACACAAATGAAATTATTAGCATGATAGTCCAGTTAAAGGACCAGTCAATACACTGGACTTGCATAATCAATAAATGCAAAACAACAAGACAAATGCAACAGCACCTAGTCTAGTAAATTTTGTCCCTTTAACAATGCTAAAATAAATCATAATCTGATACTTGATCTTAAAGTAAACAGAAAAAATTAAGCAATTGCAACATCATCCAAATAAATCACAGGTCCAAGAAAAGTACCTGAAACTAAATAATTTTCCATAAATAAGATACAACCATCTAAAGGAAAATAAATACTATTTTGCTATAGAAACAATAGCATAATTAGTAGGAGTAGAGATAGCCCAATAAATTGGAGAACCCTCCAAATTGAATTTAACTGCCGGCAAAGAATATAGTTTAAAACCTTTGAAGAAGGAATAAAAGATTCTCAGCCTATTCCATTCCCTAGTATGAGGAACTGGAAAAAAACCTCTGAAAACACAGAAGAATAAATAAGCAGAAATAATGTTAGCTAGTCTTGAAAAAGAACTAGTTACCTTAATATCCAAAATAATCAACACCTTTTCAACAAAGAACAAATGTACTTTAATAAAAAAAAAAAGTAGATTTGTTAGTGTCAATATCTGATGAAGAAAATTCTGAATGAGAAAAAACATCATCAGAGAAGGATAAATCAGTATGTTGTTGGTCATTTGAAACTTCAATAAGTAAAAAAAGAAGTTTGAAAAAGACCTAAAAATTTTTATTAGAAGGCACAATGTCGGACAAAGCCTTTAAAATAGAATCAGAAAAATATTCTTATAAATCTTCTAAATATTTCTTGTACATAAGATGTAAAAAGAATAGCAATATATAAAGCATAAATACTAATGGATTCTGCATGTAAAAGTTTATCATGATAACTATTACAAACCATAGCTAAAGATAAACATTCATAACATTTAAAATAAATGAACTTAGCTTTGGTAGGACTGAACTCAGACAACAGGAAACAGGAACAGTGAAATCTTGCAATATGTAATAGAAAAAAACAATATTTAAAGCAAAATTATCAAATTCCTTAAATGACAGTTTCAGGAATGGTAAAAGAATGCAAAATAATAAGCTTCTAGAAACCAGAAGCAATAAAAAAGTGAGGTTTAAATAATGTGAGGAAAAAAAGTGGAACAAAAAATACGCCCACATTTTTTGGCACCAAATATGACGCCCACATTATTGGCGCTAAATACAACCCCCATATATTTGGCGCCAAGTATGACGCCACATCCTCTGACGCCAGAACCGACGCCCACATTTTTTGGAGCAAAAAAATGTCTGAATACACAAGCGTCAAAAATGACGTTTTAACAGAATACAACTTCCGGCGTCAACTACGGCGCCGGAAATGACAAAATTTTTGCGCCAAAAAAGTCAGCGCCAAGAATGACGCAATAAAAAGAAACATTTTCTGCCCCCGTGAACCTAACAGCACACAGGGAAAAATGATCAATTGAAAATTTTCAAGGTAAAGAAAAATAAATTGAATTAAAATGCATTATCCCAAATAATGAAACTGACAGTCTGGATTTTAAAGGAATACTGATTATCCTGAATCATGGCAAATATAAGTTTAAAGACATATGTTTAGAACTTTACATAGAAAGTGTCCAACCATAGCTTAGAGTGTCATAATAAAATAAGACTTACTTACCCTAAGACACTCATCTACATATAGTAGACAGCCAAACCAGTACTGAAACGAGAATCAGTAGAGGTAATGGTATATAAGAGTATATCGTCGATCTGAAAAGGGAGGTAAGAGATGAATCTCTACGACCGATAACAGAGAACCTATGAAATAGATCCCGTAGAAGGAGACCATTGAATTCAAATAGGCAATACTCTCTTCACATCCCTCTGACATTCACTGCACTCTGAGAGGAAAACCGGGCTCCAGCCTGCTGTGAAGCGCATATCAACGTAGAATCTAGCACAAACTTACTTCACCACCTCCATGGGAGGCAAAGTTTGTAAAACTGAATTGTGGGTGTGATGAGGGGTGTATTTATAGGCATTTTAAGGTTTGGGAAACTTTGCCCCTCCTGGTAGGAATGTATATCCCATACGTCACTAGCTCATGGACTCTTGCTAATTACATGAAAGAAATATGTGTAAGTGTACAAGCTTAATCAAACAACAATGTGACCTAACTAACTCCTCTGTTTGCGCCTCTCTCTCTACTTTGACTAATCCTCCACTCCAGTGTAGTGTGCTGTAGCTCAACGAACCATCCAAACACACTGAAGAAAATGGCGGCTGTGCATGGGTTTATATATGAATTTTGAATAGCGTAATTACGTGTTGCATTTTTATATGAAATTGCGGTTCATTTTTATGAGTGTTAGCCTAATTTGCTTAAAACTACTCTTTATTGACACTTTCCGTGGACAAAATACTGGCATAGGTTACTTGCGATGACTAAAATGTGTATTTTCGCACATTTCAGAAGATCGCCAGTTTGTCCTACTTACTCCAGTTTAGCATCTAATGATGCAGTATATGTAATACCCCGATGTGCGAGGTGAAATTACGGGCGGTGTGGGTTCCCACGCTTGCGCCGAAACCTGCGCAGTATATTTGATCGCGCCCTAAGTTTCAAGAAACTCAATGAATAGAAGATTGTTTGGAGTGGAATAAATCTGCACAAGGACCTAAGTGTGAGGAGGGAGGGGCAAGCATTAAAAATGAAAAATGATGTTATTGTTTTAGTTAAATTAAACTATTTAAATTGTTATTATTAAGGCAATCATTTTTTGTCCTTCCAATAAAGTACAGCTGAAATGTTAATCAAATATATATGATTAACCTATTAAACTGGAGATAGTTCACCGCCCAATAATTTCATTAATTTCAATGATTTATCTATGCATATCTAATTATATATAACTAAATAATTAATGGTCTAATATAACTGGAAAAATAATCTGAAAAGTTATTATTCTAAAAATGAAAATCATGATTTTAATTGGTCTTTTTGACTTGAATTTAAATTGTGATTTAAATCAAATCCACCCTGATATGTATACATGTGGGTTTATGTATTTAAATATGTATATAAACATACACATATATATATATATATATATATATATATATATATATATATACATACACTTTGGAGCCATTATTTGCACTCAAATACCTTTTAAAAATAATTTTTAATAAACTTTATAACCAGGAATTCCCTGCGAGTTGGGAGCTTACCTTCACAGAAATTAATGAAACTCACTAGAAAGTAGATTTTTGCATGGAGTATCTGGCACAGCACAGATAATGGTAACAACTTTTTTTTGGACACACATACAAATCAGAGTATGCCATTTTCAGAGTAATTTGCCATAAATTAATTTCTAGTTTACCATATTTAGTTTTTTTCCTTAATTTTAACAAGCAAAATGAATAATTTAAAACAAACTAACCAGCCCACGAATATGGGCTTAACAATTACTAAGAAGCTTGATGTACACCCTGGACCAGCCCACGAATATGGGCTTAACAATTACTAAGAAGCTTGATGTACACCCTGGTCAGCCCACTCGCCAATACTACTCATTTTGCAACAGGAATTTAAGGAATCCTTTGTGTTTTAAAGGGACACTCAGGTTAAATTAAATTTTCATGATTCAGATAGAGCATGTAATTTTAAACAACTGTCCAATTTACTTCCATTAAAAAAAATGTGCACAGTCTTTTTATCTTTACAGTTTTTGAGTCACTAGCTCCTACTGAGCATGTGCAAGAATTCACAGAATATATATATATATATATATATATATATATATATATATATATACACATTTGTGTTTGGTTGAAATTTGTTAGAAAAAAAAATCTACTACTCATTTGAAGGTTAGACTAAGTGCTATTGTATTGTCTTGTTATTATGCATTTCTTGATTATGCAAATTTACTGTATTTGCTGGTCCTTTAACTTTTTGCTTAGTATTTCAACTTTTATTACGTAAAAAATACTGTGTACCTTAAAGGGACAGTCTACTTGAAAATGTTTATTGCTTAAAAGAGAGATAATCCCTTTATTGCCCATTGCCCAGTTTTGCATAACCAACACAGTTATATCAATATACTTTTTACCTCTGTGATTACCTTGAATCTATGACTCTGCAGACTGTCCCCTAAACTCAGTTCTTTTGACAGACTTGCATTTTAGCCATTTAGTGCTGACTCATAAATAACTCAACGGAAGTGAGCTCAGTGTTATCTATTTGGCACACATGAACTAACATTTTCTAGCTGTGAGATAAGAGGCGGCCTTCAACGGATTAGAAATCAGTTTAGAGCCTACCTAGGTTTAGCTTTTAACAAAGAATACCAAGAGAACAAAGCAAATTTGATGATAAAAGTAAATTGGAAAGTACTTTAAAATTGCATGCCGTATCTGAATCATGAAAGTTTAATTTTGACTTGACTGTCCCTTTAAATACAAGTTTAACTATCTACATTGAATACAATTTCAATTTGTATGAAATAGTGTAAATTTTCATGAATTGTGCGGGGGCGTGTATGGTGCTACGTCATCACGCAGCGTGAGAAGCTCGAAACTCAGGAGGAGTGGAAACAGAAACAGCGGTAGAGAGGAAACCGCGTCTGCCACGGAACTGAGATTCAAGGAGCTTTTCTTAAGTTTTCTGGAGCCGAAGGAGAGCCTTGCATGGCAAGGAGCTATTTAGATCAGCACCTCCCGATCGGAGGAAACGGAGGGTGAGCGCTAAGGCACGGGATACAGTGCAGGTTGCAAGAGCAGCAACACAAGGAGGGTCTAGGAGCTACTTTTATTTCTGTAAGCTACCGACCAACTATGTAACTGTTGGGTGCCTCAGAGGTTGGAGGATGGAGGTGGACGCCCTACAGATACAGGCTTGCCTCTGTTGGAGGTCTTCAGCCCATTAATAAAAGAAGGTGGAGCATTGGGAAAAGGTAGGAACCGCTGCTTGATTCATTATAATTACTTTGTGGATCCTACCTGCACTAAGAACTGCTCTGTATACCTGTGTATCTATATACCTATCCAGGTTTGAGATTTGTTTGAAATTTGGTAACGGGGCTTTTAAAAAGGGATCACTTCAGTTTGTGATATTCTCTTAAACTTATAGGACTGCTGCAGGAACTTGATTTTTATGCTATTAAAGCACCCCTCTGTGCTTTCTGCTATAAAGACACTTGGCAATATTTGTTGCATATAGAACCTAGGGGGGGGGGGGGTGTACAAGAACTTTTGGTGATTGCATAAATGTTTGAGATTATTTTGTTACAATCTCGCAGCAAGTTGCAGTATAGTAGTGAAGAAGGCTCAGGTGATTAAAGTGGAGCTGAAACTGCTATATAAAATTGATGGATAAGTACCTTACCCAAGTAAAGATGTCACATAAATTGAAACAAATGGAGAAAAAAAGCAATAAATCCATTGTTTCTGCTATTTCTCCGAATTTCCAATGCTGGTGAAATTGCAACTCTGGTATCAGCTTTAATCAGTCCTAAAATAGAGGAGATCTACAAAAGAGTGGATACAATACTGGAGGAATTAAAAACCCAGGCAGAGAGAATAAGGGAAGCAGAGCAGAGAGTCTCAAATTGTGAGGATACTCAAAATGCTATACAATTGCAAATAGAAGCGCTCTTAAAACAAAATACAATCGTGGCCAGCAAAGTTGATGATATGGAGAATAGGTCAAGGCGGAATAATCTGCGGCTGATTGGAGTTCCGGAATCCCTGAAATTTCAAGATCTGAAAAAGTTTGTGGAGCAGTCGCTTCCTGAATTACTAGGCCTAAATCCAGAGATGAATATCTTTACAATTGAAAGAATACACAGGCTGGGAAGAGAAAGAGAGGAATATGCATTGAATGCTAGGAAATCAAGGCCAGTGATAGCAAAATTCTTAAATTTCCAAGGGAAAAATTAGATCATAAGGGCCTACAGGAAATAGCGGTCCCTGCAGTTTCAAGGGGCAAAAATCTTACTTTTTCAGGCCTTCTCCATGGAAACGTCACTGAAGAGGAAACAATTTTCATCCGTATGCACTAGTTTGGTGTCTGAAAACAGGTTCTTCTCATTGCTATACCCAGCCAAGTTAAAGATTAAATCTGGGTTGGATTTTTTTTTTGACTCACCTGAAGCAGCTCAAATCTTTTTAGAAAATGAACAAAAAAATTAATGTGCTTAATGAGAGTCCTTTATCCTTTGTTTATTTGTTCCGTTTTTGCTTAAATATGAGTTCAATCCTTCTACAAAGAAGGAAAGAAAAAGAAATGTTAGTTAGAACTACTCCTAGAAGGCAGTTAGGAAGAACATACTGAAGGGCTCCTTAGGAGTTTGTATTGTTGTATGGTATTTTAATATTTTAATATTTTCTCCCCCCCCCCTTTTTTTTTTTTTTTCTCAAAGCACTGCTTTGGTTGCATTAAAAATGCTGAAGTGGTCTATTAGAAACTATGCAGTAGAGAAATTAAAATAGTATGGATATATGTAGTACACAGAAATGTACAAGCACTAAGGGGTTAGATATTTATTTGAAAGGAACATGGTTTTACATGTATAAGCATTTTTGGTGGATATTAAATACGTGTAAACAGCACTGGTTTAGGAATTTGATAATTGAAAATACTCCAGATCTATTTTTTAAAGGTCCAGGGGTAAAATTTTTTTTTTTTTGTTTTTTTTTTTGCTCTCTTCTTCATGGCACTACACTGGTTGTATTATGTATAAAAGATGGTGAGGCTGCTCATTAGAAGCTATGTAGTTGAGAAATTAAGATATTGTGGATATTTATACTACACAGAATAGGTACAAGCACTAAGGGGTTAGATATTTATCTGAGAGTAATATGGTTATTACAGTATAAATATTTTTGGTGGGTATTAGATATCTCTAAACAGCACTGGTTTAGGAATTTTATAATTGAAAATACTCCAGATCTATTCACTAAAAGGTTTAAAAGGTTTAGGGATAAGGTATTTTTTTTGTTTTTTTTTTATTTAAGCACTAAAGAGTTAGATATTATGTATTTGAAATTATTATGGATATTATTGTTTAAATATTATTGGTGGGTTTTTAAGTGTAAATAGCACTGTTTTAGAAATGTTAAAATTGAAAATAATTTGGTTAATTTGGATGTATGCACTGAAAGGTTCAAGGGCAATTGACAATATTCTGTAAAATGCACAATGTATGGGTTTTTTTTTCTCTCTTCTCTCTCTCTCCGTCCTCTCTTTCCTCTCTTCATTATCCTGTTTTAGTGGATAAATGGTAAAAGTGTTAACATGGAACGTTTCAGGGATTCATTCCCCAATAAAAAGAAAAGCAGTATTAAATCATTTAAGTAAAAGAGATTTTGACATAGCTTGCCTACAAGAAACTCATTTGTCAGATGCTGAGCATAGGAAGATCAGGGCAAAGTGGTTAGGAGAGTCTTTTTTTTCATCTTATATAAAATCATCTAGAGGGGTTATTATCTTGTTCCATACAAGACTTGACTATAAAATCCTGAAAGTTTCAAGAGACAAGGAAGGAAGATATTTAGTTATTAGGCTGATTATTCAAAATGAAGAATATTTACTAGTTAATATTTATGGCCCTAACAATCCTAATGAAAGGTTTTGGAATTTGCTAGTGAAAAACATGTTTAAATTTTCTAAAGAAAAGATAATACTGCTAGGTGACTTTAATGTTACTCCTAACTCCTACTTGGATAGAAGGAAAATGGGGACTGATAGTACTAAAAGTAAATATAAAACTTCTCAGCTTAAATTTGAAAAGAAGATTTTTTAATTTACTTAAGGAGTCACTGAATTTGGTGGACATATGGAGATTGTTAAATCCGAATAGCCTGGAATATACGTGTTGTTCAAAAACTCATAATACTCTTTCGAGGCTGGATTTGTTTCTGATCTCCGAATCATTGATTTCTAGAATTGAGAAATGTAATATTCTTGACTTCGTTCTGTCAGACCATGCCCCGGTGATTTTATCATTCAAAGTAAAAAGGAACTTTACATTAAACTCCTTCTTCTTTCCCACATATTTAAGGGATTCGGTTAAATTCAAAAATTTTCTTAGTAATGCGTGGGGAGAATTTAAGATATTTAATAATCATTGTAGAGAGAATATTCAATTATTTTGGGAGACGGCTAAAGTCTATTTAAAAGCAAAAATTAATACTTATGTGGCAAGATTAAAGAAGGAGAAGTCAAGGAACGATAAAGATCTGTCAGACAAGATAAGGGAAGCTTATATTTTGTATTTAGAAAATCCCAGCAAGGTCAATACAAATAATTACTTTTCGTACAAGAAAGAAAGAGAGGTATTTCTTATGGGAGAGGAACAGGAACTGCTTTTCAAAATTTGGCAATAAGGCTGGCTAGCTGATGGCCTCAATGTTTAAGAGGCAAACCAGGAGAAACCCAGTGGCAGCTTTGAAAATAAAAGAGGAAATCTATACAGAACAAGAGAAAATTGCGCAACTATTTCAGAGCTTCTACACTGATTTATATACATCTCAGTGTCCAGTGCCAGAAAAAATTAAAGAATTTTTGGACAATGTTGAGATTCCCAAGGTTTCAGATTTAGATTGTGAAACTTTGAGTCAACCAATAACTGAAAATGAGGTCCAAAAAACAATCAGTTCGATGGCTAGGGGGAAAACTCCAGGCCCGGATAGTTTGCCTCTTGAGTTTTATCAAATTTTGCGGGTAGAAATCGGTCCAGTTTTGACGGATCTTTATAATGCTTACTTTAGAACAAATCACAAAATATCTGAAAACTTTAAGGCCTAGATTTGGAGTTCGGCGGTAGCCGTCAAAACCAGCGTTAGAGGCTCCTAACGCTGGTTTTGGGCGCCCGCTGGTATTTGGAGTCAGTGATTAAAGGGTCTAACGCTCACTTTTCAGCCGCGACTTTTCCATACCGCAGATCCCCCTACGCCATTTGCGTAGCCTATCTTTTCAATGGGATCTTTCTAACGCTGGTATTTAGAGTAGTTTCTGAAGTGAGCGTTAGAGCTCTAACGACAAGATTCCAGCCGCCTGAAAATAGCAGGAGTTAAGAGCTTTCTGGCTAACGCCGGTTTATAAAGCTCTTAACTACTGTACCCTAAAGTACACTAACACCCATAAACTACCTATGTACCCCTAAACCGAGCTCCCCCCACATCGCCGCCACTCGATTAAAATTTTTAACCCCTAATCTGCCGACCGCCACCTACGTTATCCCTATGTACCCATAATCTGCTACCCCTAACACCGCCGACCCCTATATTATATTTATTAACCCCTAATCTGCCCCCCACAACGTCGCAGACACCTGCCTACACTTATTAACTCCTAATCTGCCGAGCGGACCTGAGCGCTACTATAATAAAGTTATTAACCCCTAATCCGCCTCACTAACCCTATCATAAATAGTATTAACCCCTAATCTGCCCTCCCTAACATCGCCGACACCTACCTTCAATTATTAACCCCTAATCTTCCGATCGGAGCTCACCGCTATTCTAATAAATGTATTAACCCCTAAAGCTAAGTCTAACCCTAACACTAACACCCCCCTAAGTTAAATATAATTTTTATCTAACAAAATAAATTAACTCTTATTAAATAAATGATTCCTATTTAAAGCTAAATACTTACCTGTAAAATAAACCCTAATATAGCTACAATATAAATTATAATTATATTATAGCTATTTTAGGATTAATATTTATTTTACAGGCAACTTTGTAATTATTTTAACCAGGTACAATAGCTATTAAATAGTTAAGAACTATTTAATAGTTACCTAGTTAAAATAATAACAAATTTACCTGTAAAATAAATCCTAACCTAAGATATAATTAAACCTAACACTACCCTATCAATAAAATAATTAAATAAACTACCTACAATTACCTACAATTAACCTAACACTACACTATCAATAAATTAATTAAACACAATTCCTACAAATAAATACAATTAAATAAACTAGCTAAAGTACAAAAAATAAAAAAGAACTAAGTTACAGAAAATAAAAAAATATTTACAAACATAAGAAAAATATTACAACAATTTTAAACTAATTACACCTACTCTAAGCCCCCTAATAAAATAACAAAGCCCCCCAAAATAAAAAATTCCCTACCCTATTCTAAATTAAAAAAGTTACAAGCTCTTTTACCTTACCAGCCCTGAACAGGGCCCTTTGCGGGGCATGCCCCAAGAATTTCAGCTCTTTTGCCTGTAAAAAAAAACATACAATACCCCCCCCCCCAACATTACAACCCACCACCCACATACCCCTAATCTAACCCAAACCCCCCTTAAATAAACCTAACACTAATCCCCTGAAGATCTTCCTACCTTGTCTTCACCATCCAGGTATCACCGATCCGTCCTGGCTCCAAGATCTTCATCCAACCCAAGCGGGGGTTGGCGATCCATAATCCGGTGCTGAAGAGGTCCAGAAGAGGCTCCAAAGTCTTCCTCCTATCCAGCAAGAAGAGGACATCCGGACCGGCAAACATCTTCTCCAAGCGGCATCTTCGATCTTCTTCCATCCGGAGCGAAGTGGCAGGATCCTGAAGACCTCCAGCGCGGAACATCCATCCGGACCGACGACTGAACGACGAATGACTGTTCCTTTAAGGGACGTCATCCAAGATGGCGTCCCTCGAATTCCGATTGGCTGATAGGATTCTATCAGCCAATCGGAATTAAGGTAGGAATTTTCTGATTGGCTGATGGAATCAGCCAATCAGAATCTAGTTCAATCCGATTGGCCGATCCAATCAGCCAATCAGATTGATCTTGCATTCTATTGGCTGATCGGAACAACCAATAGAATGCGAGCTCAATCTGATTGGCTGATTGGATCAGCCAATCGGATTGAACTTGATTCTGATTGGCTGATTCCATCAGCCAATCAGAAAATTCCTACCTTAATTCCGATTGGCTGATAGAATCCTATCAGCCAATCGGAATTCGAGGGACGCCATCTTGGATGACGTCCCTTAAAGGAACCGTCATTCGTCGGGAGACAACGGAAGAAGAGGATGGATCCGCGTCGCCTGCTTCAAGATGGACCCGCTCCGCACCGGATGGAAGAAGATTGAAGATGCCGCTTGGAGAAGATGTTTGCCGGTCCGGATGTCCTCTTCTTGCCGGATAGGAGGAAGACTTTGGAGCCTCTTCTGGACCTCTTCAGCACCGGATTATGGATCGCCAACCCCCGCTTGGGTTGGATGAAGATCTTGGAGCCAGGACGGATCGGTGATACCTGGATGGTGAAGACAAGGTAGGAAGATCTTCAGGGGATTAGTGTTAGGTTTATTTAAGGGGGGTTTGGGTTAGATTAGGGGTATGTGGGTGGTGGGTTGTAATGTTGGGGGGGGTATTGTATGTTTTTTTTTACAGGCAAAAGAGCTGAAATTCTTGGGGCATGCCCCGCAAAGGGCCCTGTTCAGGGCTGGTAAGGTAAAAGAGCTTGTAACTTTTTTAATTTAGAATAGGGTAGGGAATTTTTTATTTTGGGGGGCTTTGTTATTTTATTAGGGGGCTTAGAGTAGGTGTAATTAGTTTAAAATTGTTGTAATATTTTTCTTATGTTTGTAAATATTTTTTTATTTTCTGTAACTTAGTTCTTTTTTATTTTTTGTACTTTAGCTAGTTTATTTAATTGTATTTATTTGTAGGAATTGTGTTTAATTAATTTATTGATAGTGTAGTGTTAGGTTAATTGTAGGTAATTGTAGGTAGTTTATTTAATTATTTTATTGATAGGGTAGTGTTAGGTTTAATTATATCTTAGGTTAGGATTTATTTTACAGGTAAATTTGTTATTATTTTAACTAGGTAACTATTAAATAGTTCTTAACTATTTAATAGCTATTGTACCTGGTTAAAATAATTACAAAGTTGCCTGTAAAATAAATATTAATCCTAAAATAGCTATAATATAATTATAATTTATATTGTAGCTATATTAGGATTTATTTTACAGGTAAGTATTTAGCTTTAAATAGGAATCATTTATTTAATAAGAGTTAATTTATTTCGTTAGATAAAAATTATATTTAACTTAGGGGGGTGTTAGTGTTAGGGTTAGGGTTAGCTTTAGGGGTTAATCCATTTATTAGAATAGCGGTGAGCTCCGATCGGAAGATTAGGGGTTAATAATTGAAGGTAGGTGTCGGCGATGTTAGGGAGGGCAGATTAGGGGTTAATACTATTTATGATAGGGTTAGTGAGGCGGATTAGGGGTTAATAACTTTATTATAGTAGCGCTCAGGTCCGCTCGGCAGATTAGGGGTTAATAAGTGTAGGCAGGTGTCGGCGACGTTGAGGGGGGCAGATTAGGGGTTAATAAATATAATATAGGGGTCGGCGATGTTAGGGCAGCAGATTAGGGGTACATAGGGATAACGTAGGTTGCGGCGGTTTACGGAGCGGCAGATTAGGGGTTTAAAAAAATATGCAGGGGTCAGCGATAGCGGGGGCGGCAGATTAGGGGTTAATAAGTGTAAGGTTAGGGGTGTTTAGACTCAGGGTACATGTTAGGGTGTTAGGTGCAGACTTAGGAAGTGTTTCCCCATAGGAAACAATGGGGCTGCGTTAGGAGCTGAACGCTGCTTTTTTGCAGGTGTTAGGTTTTTTTTCAGCTCAAACAGCCCCATTGTTTCCTATGGGGGAATCGTGCACGAGCACGTTTTTGAGCCCGGCCGCGTCCGTAAGCAACTCTGGTATCGAGAGTTGCATTTGCGGTAAAAATGCTCTACGCTCCTTTTTTGGAGCCTAACGCAGCATTTGTTTGAACTCTCGATACCAGAGTTAAATTTATGGTGCGGCCAGAAAAAAGCCTGCGGAGCGTTAACAGCCCTTTTACCGCCGAACTCCAAATCTAGGCCTAAGAGAGCTAGTATCATCTTAATCCCCAAGAATAATAAGGATCCTTCAGATATTACCCCATATAGACCTATTTACCTGCTTGGTCTTGATTATAAAATTTTAATTATTTAGATTGAAGCCAATATTAGCAAAAGTCATTCACCAAGATTAGGCGGGGTTTATTATAAGAAGGGCCTCAGAGGGTAATATAAGGAAAATCTTACATGTAATCTGTTGGTATGGGGGGCCCGCTCTGCCCTGCCTGAGGCCTTCCTGCTATCTTTGGATGCATAGAAGGCCTTCGACAGAGTGGAGTGGCCCTTCCTCTTTAAGGTTCTGGGGAGATTTGGGATTGTAGGGCATTTTAGAGATTTTGTTATAAATGTTTACTCAGATATTAAAGCTTCTATATTGATTAATAATAGTATCTCAGATGCCTTTTGTTTGACAAGAGGAACCCGACAAGGGTGTCCTATGTCTCCTTTATTGTTCGATTTGATAATTGAGCCCTTGGCTATCAGACTGAGAAAAATGCTGATCGGAATTAGTATAGGGGAGGTGACACTTAAAACTGCTTTATTTGCGGACAATCTTCTGCTATTTGTAGCTAACCCAAAAAATAAGATCGATGAGATTGTAAACCTTCTGGATCAGTACAGTACAGTTTCAGGTTATAAAATTAATCTTGCAAAATCCAAAATTCTCTGGTTGAAAGAAAATCCGGGGGAGTCCCAGCACTATCAATTTATAGAAACTAAAACTTTGAATTATTTGGGGCTGAAAATTTCTGCCAATATGGTAAACTGGTATAGGGATAACATTCTAACAGTTTTGAGAGACACTCGAGACAAGCTGAAAACCTGGGCAACTTTACCAGTTTCCTTAACAGGTAAAGTGGCTTTGTTTAAAATGCTTATTATTCCAAAAATCCTTTACATATTGAGGATGCTCCCGCTCTTGATTAAGAAAATTGATCTTTGGCGCTTCAATCAATCATTGAGGTACTTCCTTTGGAGTGGGAGGAAAGCAAGAATTAAACTTGCTAAGTTATATCAACCTTATTGTAAAGGAGGGATGGCATTATCTAATTTAGAGTGGTATAATCATGCCTCTATTCTGCGTTTTCCGGTGGACTGGCTGCGACGGTCTTTTATATATTCAGATGAGTCTTTAGAAAACCATGCCTGTTCCCCTTTTTCTTTGAATTTTGTAATATTTGCTTAATATTGAGATCTCGGGGGGAACATTTCTGAGCACCCTCTATATAGAGATATACTATGGGTTTGGAGAAACCTATCTAAACGTTTGGGAATAGCACAAAATATTTCTAAATGGTTAACGATAAAGGGAAATGGTCATTTCCCGCTGGGTAATATGTCGGATATTTTTGAAAGATGGTCACCATCTAAATTACTGATTGTGAGAGATTTCTTTGACTATAAATCTGATAAATTATATACTTTTGATAACTTTCAAAAAATCTTTCCAGCGGTACAAAGAAAACATATATTTTATTTTCTAGAGATAATGAGTTATATTCTTAGTTTAACTAAGATATTCCCTCAAATATGGATTAATCATCCCCTTATGGATTCCAAAAAATTAGGGAAGAGGCTATTGTCTGTTATTTATGGGTTTCTCCTTTCCATAGAAGAAAGTTCCACAATAGGGGAGTTAATTTCTCATTGGACAAAATGGTAGATCTTGAGGAACTAGATAAAGTATTGTTGAATAGCCTTAAAAAAACTCAAAGACTCTTTTCTTCATCATACTATAGAGAAAAACAATTTAGAGTGGTGCATAGGGACTACTTAACCCCACGTAGAGTTATCAAATGGAACAAAAACTTTGTCCAATATTTGCGCTAAATGTTCCTTACATGACCCAGATCTAGGTCATCTGCTGTGGGACTGTCCTACGTTAAAACAGCTATGGACAAGGATGGAACATTATCTTTCGACAATAGTTAAAGGGAAGGTACAATTGGAAAGGGATTCTATTCTTTTTTTGACAGGCCATATTTCTTGGGAGAGTAACACAAATTGTATACTTACGGTGATAATAATTGTTAGGACACTTATTTTTAAAAATTGGATTACCCGCAAAGGACCCTCTATGGTGGAAGTTAAGAAATTATTGTTAGACTCAGTGATCAGGGCAGCCTATGAGTGTAAATTAAATGGGGTAAGAGGAAATGTCTTTTTTAAGATTTGGAAGGATTTTGTGTGTTCTCAAAATGAAGGTGTTGTATTCCATATAGAACAAATTATTAATACTAAATTGAACTGAGGAGGAGAGGATAGGAGAGAGAAATTATGTAAACTATGTAGGTTTATATGAAAAGGAAGAAAAGAGAAAGAATGTTGTGGGGGTTTTTTTTGGGGGGGGGAAACTAGGGAACCAAATAGCTTATTGGGAAAGGACAAAGGATATGAAAGGACTAATTATATATTATTGAATTGGAAGCTCTCTGTTTTTGATAATTGATTCAATATTTTGATTTTATTACTTTCGGGAAATTATGTTTTTCTTTTTGTATGTGTTTTTGTTTTGTTTGTATATTTTTTGTTTTTGTGTTAATAAAGATAAAAAAAATAATATTTTTTTTTTCATATTTCAGTAAGTTTTTCCACACCTGTTTGATCAAGTACTGTTTACATGCTTTTTTATGTGTAATAAAATTTCTATTTTTACAGAGTATATTCAATTAGCTTTTGAAATTATTATTTTATTGAGCAGTATCTCCCCTGTATCTCATCTCATATCTCTCTCTCTTTCATCTCTCTCTCTCTCTCTCTCTCTCTCTCTCTCTATATATATATATATATATATATATATATGTAAAAATGTGTACCCGCTCTAAGGGGTTATACTGTCCTAAGTAATAGGATTCCTGAACATAAAACTCTCAGGTTTCCCAGTGCACGGAGTCCAAAAATAAATTTATGTAAAAATATGAAGAATAAGATTAGATGGACTAATACAGCACCAACTTATTAAAGAACAAATGTTAAAGTACTATATTGTTGTACATAAATTCACGAGAAGCCCACAAATTCTCAGCAAAACAAACATATTGGAGTGCATATATTAAGACCGGGTTAGAAAAGGCACATAACAGCCCACAGCTCACCGGAACATATACTGTATATGTTTAGATACAGTTCCACGGTCCTCCCAGAGCTGCCCCTCCGTCTTAGCACTCACCTGCAAAATCCACCGCTTATTCGGCTTTATACCCAGCTCACCGTTACTTGCACAGCGTTTTCAGAAGCTGAACTTGAACACTCTGTGGAAACTTCAGGGTACATCAAAGAGAGTGTGGCTCCGTTATCGTCTAGCAGGGGCGTGATTTCAATCCTACGCGCATTTCACCCTTCTCATTTGTCTAGGGCTTTCTCAAGCATCATACTTTACTAGCAATGTAGACAACCTTTATACCCTCCTTAAAATGGGCTTGGTAAAATAAACCAATAGGATTGCTCAACTGCTCACAAATGTCATCATACATATACAAAGTATAACATATTAGTAACTATATACAGGTAAATTCATACACATCTTAAATATCATAAGGTTACATAGTAGAGAGAGAGTGGGATCATCATACACACATACTATATTCAGTGTACTTTAAAGCAAGCGATACCCTTAATATGCGGTTTATTTGCAAATAAAAAACATATAACAGTGGATAAATACCAGTTTCAAAATGTATGCAATACTGCTTAATTTTAACAGGTTATACCATAGACACCAAACTGACCCTAATTCCTTACATATATACAGCCTGATCAAAGGGAAATTCATAGATGTATTAGTTTACATTGTATTTATAAATAATATACAATTTTATTCAGCATGTTAGGGGTTGAAAACATTCAAATGAGAAAGGGGGCATAATGTATTTCTTCATTAAGACAAGCAGGTTTGAGGGAATATAAATTGTAAATCCAGTTACACTCCGCTTTTAAAAGCAAATTATCTATATCACCACCTCTGTCTTTTAAATCAATTAGTTCTAATCCCATCCATCTTAAATCCATATCTTCACTGTTGTGATGTTCCAGGAAATGGCTTGCACCCCCACTACTTTTTATTTTTTCATTAAAGGGACACTAAACCCAATTTTTTTCTTTCATGATTCAGATAGAGCATGCAATTTTAAGCAACTTTCTAATTTACTCCTATTATCAATTTTTCTTTGTTCTCTTGCTATCTTTATTTAAAAAGCAGGAATGTGATGCATAGGAACCGGCCCATTTTTGGTTGAGAACCTGGGCTATGCTTGCTTATTGGTGGGTAAATGTAAGCCTCCAATAAGCAAGCGCTATCCATGGTGCTGAACTTAAAATGGGCTGGCTGCTAAGATTTACATTCCTGCTTTTAAAATTAAGATAGCAAGAGAACAAAGAAAAATTGATAATAGGAGTAAATTAGAAAGTTGTTCAAAATGTCATGCTCTATCTGAATCATGAAAGAAAAAATTGGGTTCAGTGTCCCTTTAAGAATATCTCTCCTATGCTCTTTTCTTCTCTCATGGAGTTCTCTATAGGTTTTCCCTATGTAAAATTTGGGACATGTACAGGTCACTATGTATATTACACTGCTACTTTTACAGGTTATGTGTCCCTTCACTTTGAAACATTTGCCTTCCAGATTAGTAATTTTATTACCTTTAAGCATAAATTTACAAATAATGCATTTCTTGCATATAAAGGACCCTTTATATGACTCTTTTTTGATAACCAATTCACATTAGTACTTTTATTTACAAAGTGGCTATTAACTAGTTTATCTTTGAGCGAAGGTGCTCTTTTTGCTGCAAGTGATGGGTAATCACCTACTATTTCTCTTAAATCTGAATCTAAATTAAGGAGATCCCAATGCTTTCTAAGTATAGCTCTAATATCCTTCCATCTATCATTATAGATTGAAGTATATCTAACTATGGGTTTCTTCTATTCTGGCTGAATCCCTCAACTATGGAGCAGTTTCTTCGATGCCTTAGAAACTGCCCCACAGGAATAGATTCAATTTGACTCTTTGAGGCCCATTTATCAACCTCCATATGGAGCTTGTGGGCCCATGTTTCTGGCGAGTCTTCAGACTCGCCAGAAACAGCAGTTATGAAGCAGCGGTCTAAAGACTGCTGCTCCATAACCCTGTCCGCCTGCTCTGAGCAGGCGGACAGGAATCGCCACAATTCAACCCGATCCAGTACGATCGGATTGATTGACACCTCCCTGCTGGCGGCTCTTGTGAGTTGCTGGTGCAATGCTGAATACGGAGAGCGTATTGCTCTCCGCATTCAGCGAGGTCTTGTGGACCTGATCCGCACTGTTGGATCAGGTCCTCAAGACCTTTGATAAATAGGCCTCTATGGATGATAACTACTGGCTAGAAGGAGTGTGTTTGTTGCAGTGGATTTCCTGTATGATTCAGTGATAATTATATTTCCCTCCTTAATAATTTTTAAATCAAGGAAAGTTAATTCTTTATCACTGTACTCATAGGTGAAATTTAAATTCCAGGTATTATTATTGAGGATTTTCATGAAAGCATGTAGGTCATTAAAACGCTGTGCAAGTAATGGTGAGCTGGGTATAAAGCCGAATAAGCGGTGGATTTTGCAAGTGAGTTCTAAGACGGAGGGGCAGCTCTGGGAGGACCGTGGAACTGTATCTGAACATATATATGGTCCGGTGAGCTATTGGCTGTTATGTGCCTTTTCTAACCCGGTCTTAATATATGCACTCCGGGAGGATTTCCTTTTTGCATGTTATTTACTAACACCTGACGCAGGACTGTTAATATACGCTTTGGCTCTGCTTGCTTGCTTACGTTAATCACGGATTACCATTGCACAACTGACCAACATGTGCTTTTGCTTTGTCGACAAATGACTTATTTATACACTTATGTGGATATCGACTGGATATAGTTCACTTCACTACAAATATATCTTTGTGGACTTACTATCCATTTGCATCAAGGTGGCATAATTCCGGACTTATAGTCCAGTATATGTTTATTAAGGGCTTATTATCGATCTATTATTTAGGATTGCTCACATCTTGTTAACTTTATTATTTTTCCTTTCCTTTTGGTATGGCTGGTCATTCTGCATTATTTGTGTTTATCAATAATAAACAATATGTGGGGCTCCTCGTGAATTTATGTACAACAATATAGTACTTTAAAGTTTGTTCTTTAATAAGTTGGTGCTGGATTAGTTCATCTAATGTTATTCTTCATATTTTTACATATATATATCTTGCCATCTCATACAGGAATGTAGGTTACGGCCTTTAGTTAGGTACACAGCTAACAGTGTAAAATGTGTCTTTAGATTTTGTCATTGACTTTGTAGCGCTGGCGGATCATTTTAGGTCATCTGGCCTGAGTGGAAAGCTTTAGATCATCTGGACCAATGACAGCAGTGTTTGCAACAGTGTATAACATTGCTACAAATATTCTTGCAAACGCTACTGCCATACGCCTAGATTACAAGTCGTGCGCTGATTGCAGCGCACGTGCAATATGTTTTTTTCTTTAGGCTCCCTCGAGTGTCTTCAGCCTCACTAGCCTCACCAGTCCTTATGTTATTAAATAACACATGTGCCTGAGTTCCTATCATCCTAGCTAGGTTTTCTCTTCAACAAAGGATGCCAAGAGAACAAAGCGAACTTGATAATAGAAGTAACTCGGAAACTTGTTTAAAATTGCATTCTGTATAGAAACCATGAAACTTTAATTTCTTACTTTACTGTCCCTTTAAGTAGGTCTAACTAATGTATAAAATTAGAAGAGAAAAAAAGAAATGTATGCAAGCACCCCAATGGTTCATGTTTTTTTTAGTGAGTAGTTCTTTCAAGGGAAAATCATTTGGTATTACCTAGACTGATTGACGTCATTACTGAAGGGCTGTTAACTTTTTTAACGGAAAATGTAATTGTCAAACATAGCACTTGTGACAATCCACTTTCTTTCTTTCCTAAAGCATAAGTTAAGTCTCTGTAGTCCATGAGAAGAAAGGGAGAGCAAGAGTGTGTATGTTATCTATATATATCTCTAAAACCTAGTGTTTTTACTGACAAAGATGCTTTCTTGGCAAATCAATAACCGCTGTAAATAATGCAACAACCTTCATGAGTATGCGCACTTCTTTAGCCTCATAAAATGTTAGAAGGCACAAATCTATAAAACAAAAATACAAATGCTTATTAGTTTTGTGAACTAACAAAGCAATTAAAGGTACTGGGTTCATAAATGGTAGTAACATACACTCATATCACATATTGTTATAAATATACACATGAGCCTTTGGCCTTTTGACCACATGGAGACAAATGTTCTCAAAGAACAACAAAAGAAGGTTGCCAGCTACAGTGTCCTATATCCTGGAGTCAGAACCAAACATTCTGTGGCCTGACAACAAAAAGCTACCCATTCAGCTGTGCAATTAAAGCAATGAGTAAGTATAAGCTCCAACACTCTCTTTCAGGATAATCAAAATGCTCCAACAATTCACTGCATTTAAATCTCAAAAGACAATAAAATGAAAGGGACTATTATTTACATTCAGGAGGTATCACCAGAGGGGCACTTGCTCTCCCAGCATAACGGTCCCCCCATGTACACCCCCCATGGTGGCTTCCTACCACCTCTTTGACCAGGCACTGCAGCAGCTACAGCCAGCCCCTTCCATGGCATGCCCAGCTCCTCCCACAGTTCGTCCAATTCCTGCCCACATCCTGATGAAACGGCTAGTTTTTAGCTGAGAAACGTGTTGCTGGTTTTATTTTATTTATAAAATATTTTACCAGGAAGGATACATTGAGATTTCTCTAGTTTTCAAGTATGTCCTGGGACATTAACTTTAATTGACTATTATTAAACAGTGTTTTAATCTAATACCTGCCTGCTCCTCTTATTGTCACTATCCTGCATGCACTATGTGGGCTATGATCTAACCACCTATGCAGAACCGGCGTTCCACCACACCTCCTTGGCTGGCTGACTGCTACTATGGGAGTGGATCGTGCAGATCGTCCGACTCTCTGGGTCTCCATATCCCTCTGTCGTGTCTGTCATGTGACTCTTTATAGACCCGAACTGCTGTGTCTGGCACTCCAGTTGTGCCACTGCTCTTGTGAGTAGATTTCTATAGGGGGTGACTCCGTATTGTTTATTGCTGTTGCTCTATCAGACTGTACTGTCCTATTTTGGTGCCTCTCTGTTTCTGTCATCTACAGGATCTATCATCTCATTATTTTATATACTTTCTTGATATTAACTATTGATAGGTGTTTATAATACACTACACTGTCTCTGATTTGTATTCCCTCTAAGGTAACTAGAAACTTACTTGTATATCTTTTTTCTATCACTTTTTTAAACATTTATTATCCACTGAACATGCACTTTGAATTTATCATCTTTGAATTTATCATCTTTGTTGCATTTTTTGCCATCGTTTATCTAACACTCGCACTTTGAATCTTTGAATTTATCATCCTTGTTACTAATTCAGCTACACTTAGTAGCGCATAGTATGTATTTTTTTTATTTTTTTTATTTTGCAAAAGAGAAATTTCCTTTTTTTAACTCACTGTTAGGGGGATATAGGGATCCCCTTTTTGTACTGTGCTTTTAGTAACTTTTCTATAGCGCAAATATCTATTCACTTTTATTTTGTAAACTTAATGTTCCCTTGAACAGATCAATTTATATATGAATTTGGGTAACCTCTTTAAAAAGTACATTGTCATTCTAATGAATTATCAAATTTTGTTTATTGTAAATATGTAATTATGTCATGAAATAAATGTGATTTAATTTAGGTTATAGCGATATTGCCAGCCAGTGCTGCTATAATTCAAGTCCTTTCTACCATTTTTTTTGCCTTTATTTTTACTTAGTGTTGTAAATGCATTGAGAGATGTATGCACCTAACGTGTTGATCATTTCACCTGGGATATTCTGTATTTAAATGCAAGCAATATGGACAATGGCATCACATGCCTGAGGAAGGCCAATCACAATGCAAGTTTGGGTGAAACACGTGTAGCTGTTTTTGCCACGCCCACAGGAGCTCCGTGAGCGTGGAGTGTTTGCAGGGCGGTTTGTTTGGCTGACTATGGTTCTCGGCACGGAATCCAGTGAGTCAAGAGAGGGTGAAGATTACTTGGGAAACCTCTTGTGATCCGGTGGAGCTGTGGCAATGAGACTTCACTCCCGCTGCGGTATTTTGGTTTCCATGAGTTTAAAGAAGACAGCCTGACCCAACACAGTCTGTATAACCTGTTCCTCTCCATAACATGACTCTAGGCGGGCATAATACAAGACCGAGTTACCTTACAGCCACAAGCGTCCTATATATCTCCCTGGGAATTATCCTGACATTTACTTGCTACTTATACTTCTGCATTTTTCCTGCATACTGCTTAATGCTAACAAGGGGATTGCTTGCTATCTAGGGGACAGCAGTTATTTGGAGAGTTTGTTTATTGCTTATTTTGCCTCTCTTTTTTGCTGCATGACTGCCAAATCTGCCTACCCCCTTACGTTGTACATGGAGACAACTGTCAAGCAGGGCTGGATTTCCCATTAGGCACAGTAGGCATGTGCCTACAGGTGCCTTGCAGTGAGGGGCGCCTGCCTGTCAGTAATAAAAAAAAAAAATTTTTTTTTTTTTTGTGAGGGCATTAATTTTAGTAAGAATTGTGCTGCCAGGTGCTTACAGAGTCGAGTGTTTCATTGGGAATATGTTACAGCAGTTGAGGGAGCCATGAAGGAGAGAAGGGCAAAGATTAAAACTAAACCCCTCCCATTTTCGCCAGGCATGTTTAGTTTCACTTTTATTTTCTGTACTTCTGTTGCCTCACACAGCCAAGCTCCATGCTGATGTGTAGCAGATACTTTTGTTGAGGAATGAAAGCTTCAGAATCAGAACAACAGGTTAGGACTGTACAAACACCAAAAAGCATACACTCAGAAAGTGAAACAGCAAGAGCGCTCTGCAGAATCAAGGGTGTTAATGTTACAATCTATAATCACACAAACAATGCATATGTGTGGATGATAGTAAACACACAATGGAGATGAGGCAATCAAATGAACAACATGCATACAATGTGAATAATATACAATGCAGATGAATAAATGTTGATGAATAAACACACAATACAGATGAATATCCAAACACTACAAAAGGATATGTTTGATTCAGGAATTCTTTACATCAGACCACAGTGTGTAAAACAGGTGATGCAGCTTCCCAAAATTCACAGCACTGGAGGCTGGATGTCGCTAATACAAATACAAAAGAAAAGAAGGGCGGCACAAAACACCTCTAAGTGCAGACTGTAAAATCACAACAATTTTATTAAAGCATATCACGATAAAAAACTCACACTCTCAAACCTCAAACATATGAGGTATGTTAAGTCACAGCAATGAAGACACACTTAGATGCTCACTCCTCCGTGATAAAGTCGCAGCACACGAACAGTCCTCAGCACACTGTTGTGCGATTACCACAAAGAGTTCAGCAAAGAGTTCAGCAAAGTTCACAGTATAAAGGTCCGTAATAAATAAATATATCACAAATACTAACGTCAAAAGCCCATACTGCACCAGACTACCAGGTTGAAAAAGCTGGCTACCCTGCAGCTGGTGTATGCGGCGTGACGTCAAGACGGTGGGCGGGGTCTAACGCGTTTCGTAGGACATCTTCCTACTTCGTCAGAGTTTTTATCGTGATATGCTTTAATAAAATTGTTGTGATTTTACAGTCTGCACTTAGAGGTGTTTTGCGCCGCCCTTCTTTTCTTTTGTATTTGTATTAGGACTGTACAAGGCTTCTAATGCTGCCTAGAATGACAACATAACAAGCAGAGCACACTTTAACCCCTTGGCTACCAGAGAGGGTTGCAGTGTATTCACTTGTTATGTGCTGTAGTGCATTTTGATAGCCAGGGGGCTAAATTCTGCTTCAGGATTAATGTTTTTGTTCTATAAAGGCATTGGAGGTGTGGAGGTTATGTGGGACTAGCTGCTCTGCTCTTTATTACAAGCTGCTGATTTACAGCCTTTAGGGCACTTTGACAACAAAGTTTGTAGACTGTAAGGCTGTAAAATGTGTATGTGTGTAAACTACTCACATGGCATATTTGTTTTTGTATGTATGTATATGTATGTGTATGTATATATATATATATATATATATACACACACATACACACACATCACAATAAAAATTGTTAATCTGTTATTTTATCAAGTAAGTGTGGTATGTTTGTGTTTTGTGGTAAATTAAATTTCTAATTTCTAATTTTAAACACATTTGTTGACCCCTGGATTACATATAATCTACAACATTCCATTTTTTTCCTTTAAGAGCAACATCATATTATATTTATATTTCAGAACAAATTAAATGTAACATCTGTGTGTATTTGTACCAAAAATATCAGAGTTCACAAGATTTTTTTCATTTAGTGGAAAAAATACCTACATTTTATATTTTCTTCCACTGGCTGCAAGGGTTGTTGATGAGCTTGCATGCTGCTAGTTTTAATATTGCTATTGTTTACACAAAACTCTGTTTAACTCCAACAAAATGTTAAGCACATAGTCAAAGTCATCTCCAGAAAAGCAATACACTAATGGCTTGTAAGTAAACATGTGCTATGAGCCAATTTGGGTCTGCACAGATGTGTATTGCTGTCTCAGAACTGACATTGACTATGTGTTTAACTCTTTTGCAAGAGGCTAACACACTTCTGTGCAAGCACTAGTGCAATAATAAAATGCCATAGCAAACTGTCACATTTTATGTCCCTTTAAATAGGGTTTTCTTTAGAATATTTTGCATTAAAAGTTTAACATGATTTGTTTATGTTATACATAATAGAAATTGTATGGCCATTTGAGTCAAGTGAATATTGATTTTTGGTGTAGCTTCCATTACAACAAATATTGCAATTGGTGTGTGTATTTGTGTATCTCCATAAAAGGGAAAATGTAATTTTACATCTAATATTTATTTTAGTTGTCCTAAATTTTTTCCCACTTTTTTGGGGTGGGGGGGCGCTTCAGGTTTTTGTGCCTACAGGCACCTGAGATGTAAATCCGGCCCTGCTGTCAAGGCTACATGCTTATACTTGATACTGATTCTTGTCTGGTTGATGAGTCAAATTCTTCTATTTTGGTATATATATATATTTTTTTATTATTATTTTTTTATTTTATTTATTTTTATTTTGGTGTATTTTTTATTAATGAGTAAGTGCTGGTTTAAAGGTTACCCTTCTTTGTTGTTCTTTTTCTGTCATTAATTACCTTGGGAACCTCCTTGCACCAGATGAATTTGTATTTATCTCCATCTGCACTCATTGCAAATTAAATCCTGGTTTAGCTGGTGTGCTCTATTTATATATATATATATATATATATATATATATATATATATATATATATATATATATATATTATATGCACTTTTAATTTGTGGGATAGTATTAAATTTCAACAGCGCAGCAAGATCAGACACAACTTCCTTGTCAGAATCTGCTCCCTCTGACTGCGCATGTTGCTGACATAATCGCATTCCACACATTCCTATTTAACATATGTGGAGTGCGATTATGTCATACAGAGCATGCGCAGTCAGAGGGAGCAGATTCTGACAAAGGAACAGAATCTGATAGAACACCATCTCTGACAAAACGGCAAACGGTGTCAGCCACTGCTGATTGGGGACAAAATCACAGGCAGTTCAGCATAAATGGCTCAAAAAAACGGAGAGAAGTACATCAGTATAAAACGTCCATTTTATTGAATATAAGAGTAAAAGTACAAGGGCACAGCAACACGGATATTTGCAGCCCATACACTTCCACAGTCAATACATTGCATTCATATTGCGCAATAGAAGGATAGCTGGCTGGACTCTAGTTGCGCAATATGAATAAATGTATTACTATTACGTTTCTTTTTATTACAAGTTAGTCAACACAATAACAAAATAATAAAGTACTGATTTTGTGGAGGGGTGGGGGGGTCACCTTTTTATTAAAAAAAAATGGAAATTTTTTTTTATTTTTATTTTTATATAAAAAAAAAGGCTGTAATTCCTAGATTGGCCAGGGGAGGCACTGCTTCACCTGCCTCCTATGAGTGCACATCACTGCAGCTGACGCGTTTCCTGCCTTAACGGAACTTCATCAGAGCTAACAGGTGTGTCTAACGTAACTTTATACTTATGGAAGGTGTTCATCAAACCAATTAGTTAAAAATTTTTAAGAATTACCCATAGTAACCTTCCCATAAGTGAAAAGGAAACATTAAAAACAAACAGCTAGATTATGAGTTTTGCGTTATGAGTGAAAAATCTGCGTTATGCTTCATAACGCTGCTTTTTCCCTAACGCTGCTATTACAAGTCTTGTAGGTATAGGTATACCGCACACCTTTTTGGCCGTCACGCAACGTCCGTACCACACTTTTAAAAAAGTCCTTTTTCAATGAGACTTCCATAGCGCTGGTATTACGAGTTTGCCTGGGAGGCCAAAAAATGAGCGATACACTCTATAACCACAAGATCCGTACCGCCATCAGTAGTTATGAGTTTTACGTTATAAAGCTGTACCATAAAACTCATAACTAAAGTGTTAAAAAGTACACTAACACCATATTAACCCCTAAATTGAAGCCCTCCCGCATCGCAAACACTATAATAAATTTATTTACCCCTAATCTGCCGCTCCGGACATCGCCGCCACTATTAAAATTTATTAACCCCTATTCCGCCACTCCCCGACATCGTCGCCACTATAATAAACCTATTAACCCCTAAATCACTGCCCTCCCACATCGCAAACACTATTTAATTATTATTAACCCCTAATCTGCCGTCCGCCCACACCGCCGCTATAATAAACCTATAAACAACTAAACCACAAGCCCCCCACAACGAAATATACTAAAATAAATTATTAACCCCTAAACCTCTGTCCTCCCACATCACTAACTCTACATAAATATATTAACCCCTAATCCTAACCCTAACGAAACCCTAAACCTAAATCTAACCCTAACACCCCCTAACTTAAATATACTTAAAATAAATCTAAATAAACCTTACAATTATTAACTAAATAATTCCTATTTAAAACTAAATACAAACTTACCTGTAAAAAAAAACTAAGCTAGCTACAAAATAACTAATAGTTATATTGTAGCTAGCTTAGGTTTTATTTTTATTTCACAGGTAAGTTTGTATTTATTTTAACTAGGTAGACTAGTTAGTAAATAGTTATTAACTATTTACTAGCTACCTAGTTAAAATTAATACAAAGTTACATGTAAAATAAAACCTAACCTGCCTTACACTAAAAACTAACATTACAATAAAATAAAATAAATTAAATTATTAAAATACAATTTTCTAACTTACAAAAAAAATAAACACTAAATTACAAATATTAAAAATGAAATTATCAAAAATAAAAACGAATTACTCCTAATCTAATAGCCCTATCAAAATAAAAAAGCCCCCCCAAAATAAAAAAAAACCTAGCCGACTCTAAACTACCAATGGCCCTTAAAAGGGCCTTTTGTGGGGCATTGCCCAAAATAAATCAGCTCTTTTACCTGTAAAAAAAATACAAACACCCCCTAACAGTAAAACCCACCACCCACCCAACCAAACCCCCAAATAAAAACCTATCTAAATAAACCTAAGCTAAGCATTGCCCTGAAAAGGGCATTTGGATGGGCATTGCCCTTAAAAGGGCATTTAGCTCTTTTACATTGCCCAAAACCCTAACCTAAAAAAAATACCCACCCAAAAAAACCCTTAAAAAACCTAACACTAACCCCCGACGATCCACTTACAGTTATCAAATTCCAGACATCCATCCTCATCCAGCTGGTGAAGTCCTCATCCAAGCGGCAAGAAGTCTTCATCCAGGAGTCCTCTTCGATCTTCATACATGATTGGATCAGCCAATAGGATGAAAGCTCAATCCTATTGGCTGATTGTAACAACCAATAGTATTTTTCCCCTTTAATTCCTATTGGCTGATAGAAATCTTTCAGCCAATATGAATGTAAGGGACGCCATCTTGGATGACATCACTTAAAGGGAACCTTCATTTTTCAGCGAAGATCGTAAGAAGCGGATGCTCCGCGCCAGATGTCTTGAAAATGGACCCGCTGCGCACCGGATGGATGAAGATAGAAGATGTTGTCTGGATGAAGACTTCTTGCCGTTTGGATGAGGACTTCGCCGGGTGGATAAAGATCGAAGAGGCCTCCTGGATGAAGACTTCTTGCCGCTTGGATGAGGACTTTGCCGTCTGGATGAGGATGGATGTCCGGACTTCGATAACTGTAAGTGGATCGTCAGGGGTTAGTGTTAGGTTTTTTAAGGGTTTTTTTGGGTGGGTTTTTTTTTTAGGTTAGGGGTTTTGGGCAATGTAAAAGAGCTAAATGCCCTTTTAAGGGAAATGCCCATCCAAATGCCCTTTTCAGGGCAATGGGGAGCTTAGGTTTATTTAGATTAGGTTTTTATTTGGGGGGTTTGGTTGGGTGGGTGGTGGGTTTTACTGTTGGGGGGTGTTTGTATTTTTTTTACAGGTAAAAGAGCTGATTTCTTTGGGGCAATGCCCCACAAAAGGCCCTTTAAAGGGCCATTGGCAGTTAAGTGTAGGCTAGTTTTTTTTTATTTTGGGTGGGCATTTTTATTTTGATAGGGCTATTAGATCAGGAGTAATTCGTTTTTTATTTTTGATTATTTTGTTTTTTATTTTTGTAATTTAGTGTTTGTTTTATGTGTAAGTTAGAAAATTGTATTTTAATAATTTAATTTATTTTATTTTATTGTAATGTTAGTTTTTAGTGTAAGGCAGGTTAGGTTTTATTTTACAGGTAACTTTGTATTTATTTTAACTAGGTAGCTAGTAAATAGTTAATAACTATTTACTAACTAGTCTACCTAGTTAAAATAAATACAAACTTAACTGTGAAATAAAACCTAAGCTAGCTACAATATAACTATAAGTAAATTTTGTAGCTAGCTTAGGTTTTTTTTTTTTACAGGTAAGTTTGTATTTAGTTTTAAATAGGAATTATTTAGTTAAAGGGACACTGAACCCAAATTTTTTCTTTCGTGATTCAGATAGAGCATGCAATTTTAAGCAACTTTCTAATTTACTCCTATTATCAATTTTTCTTCACTCTCTTGCTATCTTTATTTGGAAAAGAAGACATCTAAGCTTTTTTTATGGTTCAGAACTGTGGACAGCACTTTTTTTATTGGTGGATGAATTTATCCACCAATCAGCAAGAACAACCCAGGTTGTACACCAAAAATGGGCCGGCATCTAAACTTACATTCTTGCATTTCAAATAAAGATACCAAGAGAATGAATAAAATTTTATAATAGGAGTAAATTAGAAAGTTGCTTAAAATTGCATGCTGTATCTGAATCATGAATGAACAAATTTGGGTTCAGTGTCCCTTTAATAATTGTAAGGTTTATCTAGATTTATTTTAATTATATTTAAGTTAGGGTAAGATTTAGGCTTAGGGTTTACGTTAGGGTTAGGTTTAGGGGTTAATAACTTTAGTATAGTGGTGGCGACATTGGGGGTGGCAGATTAGGGGTTAATAACTGTAATGTAGGTGGCGGCGATGTTAGAGGCAGCTGATTAGGGGTTAATAACTGTATGTAGGTGACGGCGATATTGGGGTGGCAGATTAGGGGTTAATAACTGTAATGTAGGTGGCGGTGATGTTAGGGCCAGCAGATTAGGGGTGTTTACATTTGGGGTTTATGTTAGGGTGTTAGGTTTAAACATAACTTTTTCTTTTCCCCATAGACATCAATGGGGCTGAGTTACGGAGCTTTTGTTTCTGCGATCGCAGGTGTAAGGCTTTTTTTTGCCGGCTTTCCCCATTGATGTCTATGGGGAAATCGTGCACGAGCACGTCAAAGCAGCGCTTGATTTTGGTGCGGTATAGAGCTCAACGCCACCATATCGCCCGCACAAGCCTGCTTTTTTAAACTTGTAATAGCAGCGCTATAGGGAGGTGAAACAACGCTGAAAATGTTGCGGTCGTTAATTTCCCTATAGCACTCAAAACTCGTAATCTAGCTGATAGTTAATATTAAATAGGGATCTGAAACAAAGTTTTATTTGTAAATTAGCTGAGTAAGTCAAGAACTTAATAAAAAATGAATTAATGTAAATAAATGATGGTAAATTAAGTGATAGTAAATAAAAAAATGAGAGGCACAAATTAGATTAGAATAGATTAGATTAGAATTAGAACAGTAGGGGGGGGGAGAAAGAAAAACAGAATTAATGCTAATAATATTTAATATTAATATTGACAAGGAAAATATGTTACCCAAAAATAAATCCATTCCCCATATGAACTTTAAATTCGAACAGTTTTTGTATAAAACAAACAGCCAATTTACTTTCTAATATTTAGGTATAGTCTATAAAAAGTTTAACATTGCTTATTTTATTAATACCAAGAGGTGCGCCTGTTCTTACAGTGGGGAGTGTGTATCCAAAAAACCTCTCTCTTACTTAGAGCTGAAAATATATCTCCCCCTCAAGGGTCTAGAGTAATTTGTTCAATACCTTGAAACTGAAAGTTAACACCATGTCTGCCGAGTGGGGCAAAATGTTTAGCCACTGGGGTCTGCTGTATCTCAGTTTCTAACGATAATAGAAGCTCCCTGATTCTATCTTTTAGCATCCTTGAGGTGAGACCTACATATTGAAAATTGCAAATATTACACATATTAATATTAATTAATACAAATATCAATCACATATACAACATAAACAGAAGCACAAGTAATGCGTTCCGTTACGTCAAAAACCTTACCCGTCACCTACACTAGCATAGCTACAATTTTTACAGGGGATTCTGCCACATTTGAAAAAAACCTGGTCTTTAAAAAAGCCAATTAGTCTTTTTAACTACATCTGTGCGTTTGCTCAAATCGTTTCTGATCATATCTCCAATTGTTTTAAATTTACGGGAGATAAAATTACACCTACTAGATATCTATACTATAATCGCGTTTGTAATGAGTTTGTCGCCGTCGGCAGTTGCGCACACATCCTCAAAGGAATGTTGGCAGCGCGAGGCAGCCAACAGAATGTTGGCTGCGCGTGCAGCCAAAAGAATCCACCGGGATCAGGGCCGAATTGGGTCGCCGGGATACCAGGAAAAATCCCGGTGGGCCAGCAGCCGGTGCGCCAGCAGCCGGTGGGCCGGCAGGGGCAGCTGCAGTGTGCACGCGCAAAACCGTGCACGCACAACTTCTAACTGTATTCCCTTAGCCCCGCCCACACTGAGAACCTGTAGGCCACTTCTTTAATTTGAGCGGCGGTTTAGAGGGGACTCGGTGCGTGCTTCTTTCTGGCTGGGGATAGGATAGCAGTAGGGTTGGAGGATCCTTGTACCCCTGAACCAGAATCTTCATTCTACAATAGGTCGCCTGTTTGTTGTCAGCAACTCGGCAAGTCACAGAACTACCACTGGACTTTAGAAATGGCTAGCCCTGCCTCTGCTCTAGATCTACAAGACATTGCACAGCCACAGGAGTCACCACCCCTGATTCTGCGTTCAAGGAGGCTCAGAAGTGGATCAAGGTAAGAATTATATTAACAAGTTTGAGTTTCTAGAAGTGTTTTGGGGAAATGGTCCTCTATCTTAATAATTTTATAAATGTCCTGTTTTCTCTTCTTATGCGTAATAAGGAAGGGAATCTGCATATAAAGCCTATGATTCCTTTTAAGGGGGCTGAATGTGTTCCCTTCTGTCAAGGTATTTGAAATATTATTAAATAATATATACAAGTATGTTTGTCTTTATTTAATAAGTCTATGGATGTGTACATCAAATAATTAATTTACCTTCTAAAAGCTGAAAATGGACACTAAAAAGAAACAAACCCCTCCCTCTTATCAAATGGATTGTTTGTAGAACAAGGATTGTTTCCAAGAGATCTCCCACACTCAATATGCTAAATTATGCAATTGTATAACCACAAGGAGCTGAAAAATAATACAGGAAATTCTTAAAGATTACTTTAAAAGAGACATTCCTAGCTAAAGTGTGAACATGAAGCCCACTTCCTGCTATATAAAAAAAACCCCAGCATTTTGATGCATAGATCTGGATACCATTTGTTTTTCAAAGTGGAAATGTGTGATAAACTCCCTACTCCTCACAGAGGAACCTGTTAGTCTAGTTTCAAATGAAATGTTTTGTGAGAATGTCAGCATTACTCTCAGGTACAAAAAGACCCCATGTGGTGAGTAAAAGACGAAGAGTCTGGGGAGGATAACACAGAAAGCACATGGCTCACAATGAAATTTTAAAACAACTATGCTATAGGCAAGTAGAATACACTTCAGCATTATAAGAATATATATCTATTTTTAATGGATATGTGACGGTCTTTTATATGATAATAAATTTAAACACATGAATATATATTGAAATTAAACACATTATATTAAATAGATAATTGCTGCATGGGATATTTAAATAGGAAATAAATTCAGAATTAGTATAGATTAAATAACCATTTTAATAATCCCATATTTGAAGTGCATATATATAACATAAATTTTCTATTTTTCAGATGGATCATAGAGGAGTGCATGCAGGCAGAACTATTGGAAATATGAAATAGAGCATACTATATTATGTGAGAACATATTAGATATAGAAATGCCAGGATACTGATAAAATTGTAATTCATTTTAAGCTAATAATTAGCAGTATTAAATTGCCTTAATATAATACATTGTTAATAATATAACATATTTGGTATCAGAATAATCAGAAAAAATAATCTAATACTACCCATCTATAATTGGGGTTATATATGATTAATGCAGAGAGTGTAATCTGATTAAATAACCATTTTATGAGAATAATTAACTTGTTAAAAATGTTTAGAAATGTTAAGGTGAATTTGTTTTGTTTGTATGTCTACTGCCACCCAGTGTTATGTTGCGAGAATTGCAGCCATAAGATGATTGGTTGTTGCAAGGATACATCTCCTTGGCAACATATATTCCCAGATGAACCAATCCGAGACAAAGTTTCCGTTTTGGGCGTTTCCAATACTCACCAATGATAGATAATGATCAAAAAAGGGGAGAGGTGAAATCAGAGGATTTAATCCCAAGCATAGAGACTGAGAGGAGGCTGCTGGCTAATCCTGGAGGAATAACTACTGTGGTTATTATTAAAGCACACAGCTACTCTTGGACTCCATATGCAATATCCCCAATTTTGAAATTCTGAGGTGAAATTGAATCTGTTGAGAAACACTGGAAACTGGATATCGATTGGTTTATTTGGTAAAGTATACAAGGTTATTGGTAAAATAAGTTATATGCATAGTCACTACAGTTAAATTATAATAAGCAGATTTAAAGAAGTAGTTTGTATTTCAAGATAGTATTTCATAAGCCTATGTATTGTTTAAATTTGTATCTGGTAGACTAAGTAACTTATCTGTGCAATTCCTGATGTTTTAATAGAAGTGTATTTTGTATTATTGTTTAAATTAGCACTGTAAATCATATTGCTGAATGTTTGTAGCTGCTACTTAAGTCTCATTGTAATATTTTAAATGCAGCTCTGAATGAAAGGCTGGTTTTAAAGGAAATTTTTTCTGGGTTTTGTAAGAAGGAAAGCATATCTTAATAGCTGTTTTTAACGTATATAATATTGTGTCATATTCTGGTATTGCAAATATATTTCAAAATGTTCATGGATATTAACTAAATAGAAGAATTCAGGTATTTATATTAATTGTATGGTTTCTAGTAGATGCATGTTAGCTAAGGGTTTCTATTTTTAAAGATAATTATTATTTGTATTGTGTTATAACCCTGCCATAAGCTGATATATTATCTGGAGAGCACTACTTAGATTTTCATAAATATACTGACACTTCTATCATAATCATCATCATAATATTATTTAAGAAGTAGTAACACCCTGACACAATAGCAATTCATCTGTATTTGGTGATGGTGCTGCTCCGAGTAATCAGCATTTGTTTTGAATGTAGACCGCTAATGCCTGTAATGTGAATGTGATGCTTATCAGGAAACATACAGTTACAGCGATGCATAAGTGCTGTTACATTTGTTAGAATAAATATTTTCTCATGCATACTCTATACTTATTTAGTAATCCATTGATGCACAACATTAATCAGATTCAGGGCCGGATTGGGCCATGAGTCGGAGGGGGCGGGGCTGAGCCGGAGGCGATGGGGCTGAGACAGAGGGGGGCGGGGCTGGGCCGGTCCATACAAATTTCCAGGGCCGGTCTGATTTCCCAGTCCGGCCCTGACCGGGATGCAGGGTAAGCTGCATACCAGTGGATTCCGAAAATGGCAGGGTGGTGAAAGAATCCACCTGCGGTGGATTCTTTCACCACCCTGCCATTTTCGGAATCCCCCGGGATGCAGCAAGGCAAACTAAGCATTACAACAAAAAAACCTAACCGTCCGCAATAAGTATTAAAAAAAACAAAACTAACCCGCCCGCAATAAGTATTAAAAAAAAACTAACCGCCCGCAATAAGTATTAAAAATAAATAACCGTCCGCAATAAGTGTTTAAAAAAAATAAAAAATAAAAGCCTGCACGAAGTTTTAAGAAAAAAATAATCTAACTGCCTGCACAAAGTATTAAGAAAAAACCAAACACTGAAACAATTAACCCCTAAATCCGCCAACCACAAAATCGCAAACTACCTAATACATCTATTAACCCCTAACCCGTCAACCCCCACAACGCAAAAAACTAATTTAATGACTAAGCCCCCTAACCTAACACCTCCTTAACTAACCCCTTAGTTACATAAAAAAAATACTACATTACAATTAAAATAAAATTTAAAAAAATTACATTAATCTAAAATTACAGAATATAAAAAAAGGCTAACATTACAAAATATAATGAACAAAACTATCAAAAATAAAAAAATTAAACCTAATCCCTATGAAAATAACCCTCCCCAATAAAAACACCCCAATCTAAGAATAAACTACCACTAGCCCTTAAAAAGTGCTTTTTGTAGGGCATTGCCCTAAAGAAATTAGCTCTTTTACATTAAAAATATTTACAAGCCTCCATGCCGCGAGGACCACTGCTGCCGCGAGGATCGCCGCCAAGGACCGCCACCGCTGCCACAGATGAAGATGATGGACCCGCCTGGAAGAAGACATTCTCCGCTGGACTTCTGAAACAGTGAGTACCTATTTGGGGCTTTAGTCTTAGTTGTTTTTATAATTTTTTGAGGGGTTTTGTTTTATTTAGATTAGGGTTTATTGGGCAATTTGCAAAAGAGCTGAATGCCCTTTTAAGGGCAGTGAAAAAGAGCTGAATGCCCCTTTAGAGGCAATGGGTAGTTTGGGTTTATTAGTGTTTTTTTTTTTTGGGGGGGGGGTTTACTGTTTAAGGGCTATTGGTAGTTTATACTTAGATTAGGGTTTTTTTATTTTGGGGGGCTTTTTAATTGTTATAGGGATTACGTATAATTTTTTTATTTTGGATACTGTTGTTTATTTTTTCTGTATTTTTACTTTTTGTAGCTTGGGGGGTTACATTTTTCACACATAGGCTGCCCTCTGGGCAGGCTTATCAACTTGTTCCATATAAATCAGTATCACAATCTAAAATAGGTAATCTGTTTCTGATGCTATTGCATATTTTACCATACTGTTTACTATAAGTAGTAATTAAATTAATGCCATATCTCCCTGTGTTTCTCCTAACTTTGTCCATCAAAAGATTTTCTTTATCAAATTCTGAAACGTGTTTAAATAAATTGTTCAGTGTGGTTCTATGATAACCTCTCTCATTCAAACGTTCAGTGAGTTCATTGGCATGATGCCAATAACTGTCTAAATTGCTGCAATTCCTCCTCAAACATATGTACTGACCTTTAGGTATAACTTTCTGAAAGGGACACTCAAGTCAAAATAAACTTTTATAAATCAGATAGAACATGCAGTTTTAAGACATTTTCAAATTTACTTCTATTATCAATTTGTGCGTAGTTATTTTATATACACACTTTCTGGGAACAAGATTATACTCAGCATGTGCACAAGCTCACAGGGTATACTTATACTAGTCAGTGATTGGCTGATGTCTGTCACATGATACATGCGGACGGAAAATGGGAGAAAAAATAAATTTGCCAGAAAAAATCTACTGCTTATTTTAAATTCAGAGTAGGTGTTATTGCACTGTCTTTTTATTATGTACTTGTTAATTATTCAATTCTACTGTATTGAGTGGTCCTAGGTTATAAGGATGTGAGGAGTCGGCTCTTAGGATAGTGTTGCCTGATACCTCTTTTCTATATAGCTCTGAGATCACCCTGTTATTTCCATGACTCAGTGATACATCCAAATACATTATATTTCATCTTGATAAATCATAAGTAAATCTTAAATTATCCTCCTTGTTATTTAGATGTAACAAAAAGTATTTTAGGGAATCCTCATATCCATCCCAGAAAAGCAGCATATCCTCAATAAACCAAGTACAGTATAACATTTATATTTTTTTCTGTATGGATTCTGATTACCAAACAGTACCCCCTGCTGTTTAATCTAATTTGTGTCTCTCATTTTTTGATTTGCCATCACTTAATTTTACTATCATTTATTAAAATTAATTTTTCATTATGTTCTTGACTTACTCACCATGTAATTTACAAAGGATACTTTGTTTCAGATCCCTATTTGATATTAACTTTGTTTTTTAATGTTTCCTTTTCCCTTATAGGAAGGTTACTATGGGTAATTCTTAACATTTTTTTAACTGATTGGTTTAGATGAACACCTCCAATAGGTATAAAGGTACGTTAGACACACTTGTTAGACAGCTCTGATGAAGTGCCGTTAAAGGGACACTGAACCCAAAAAAATTCTTTTGTGATTCAGATAGAGCATGCAATTTTAAGCAACTTTCTAATTGACCCCTATTATCAAATTGTCTTTCTCTTGGTATCTTTATTTGAAATGCAAGAATGTAAGTTTAGATGCCGGCCCATTTTTGGTGAACAGACTGGGTTGTTCTTGTCGATTGGTGGATAAATTCACCAACCAATAAACAAGTGCTTTCCATGGTTCTGGACCAAAAAAATAGCTTAGATTTCAAATAAAGAAAGCAAAAGAAAGAAGAAAATTTGATAATAGGTGTAAATTAGAAAGTTGCTTAAAATTGTATACTCATGAAAGAAAAAAATTGGGTTCAGTGTCCCTTTAAGGCAGGAAATAAGTCAGCTGCAAATATCTGTGTTGCCGTGCCCTTGTGCTTTTACTCTTATATTCAATAAAATTGATGTTTTATACTGATGTACCGTACTTCTCTCCGTTTTTTTTTAGCCATTTATGCTGAATTGTCTGTGACTTTTTCTTAAAATCAATTGCAGGTGTGCAACTTGTCATGAAACACTTTTACTATTATACCATTCATTTTGCACAACAAAACCGATTATATACCTCAGTCTTGATGATCGAAAAGTGGCTGGCATAGAGAGAAATCGGGCAACATCTTTGGGGGCTTTTTGTAGTGCCTCTCCTATACATTAAGTACCCTACATAGTAAGATACACAGTCCCCAAGCTAAAATTTGCCTTTCCAAAATGTTTCTAGGGACTGAAGAAACTTCTTAAAAAATCTTACTAGATTACATTATTGGGCCCTGAGTTCTGAGATTCCTCTCCAAGTGTATTCCAATACATCAGAAAACACTTTCTACACATTTTATTATTATTTATTTAACTCAACAGTCTTGACCACCTGAACACTCATTTTGGTCTGTTTTAAATGTCATATATTGGCTGTTCATATGACTTTATTTTCATTGTTTGCATTTTTACACATCTTCTATTCCTGTTTATAAAAATGGTGTTTTGATTTAACAGAAATAAATATTTCTAACACACT